>NC_084608.1:36753718-36993718 GCF_033807715.1 Cololabis saira
TTTTTTTATTGATGTCCCGATAGGCCTGTAGTCTCATCCCGCAAGACCTGGAACCAGGACCTGAACCAGGACCAGACCTGAACCAGGTCCAGATCATTCTTTCTTCCATCTTGATCGTCTCTGATCTACAAGCTGAAGTTTCTTTTCTCCTCCAGCAGCTTCTCTCCTATTGGACACCGCCGAGATGTCGTCACAGGGCGCACGGTGAAATTAAAAAATGTTCAATTCGCATAGTCTCTAATATCTGTCTGTTTCCTCACACACATTCTACCTGCCTTTTTCACTGTTTCTTTTTTCCAATGTTTTGTATAAACTGTTCATACTTTGTAATTATATATATTTTATGATTCGTTATTGTTATTGTCTGTTAACTGAGATCAGTCTGGAGCTCTCCATGGTGCTGAATTGAATTGAATTGAAATGAATTGAATTACTAACCCTAACCTGGCTACTAGTTTAGGTTAACCTAACCCTAACTCTGACTTGTTTAGGTTCAGACACTTGTTTTCCAGGTTTGGGTTTTTGCAGTAATTCTTCCACATGACAGTTGAAGGTGAGACGTAAAAGAATATCACGTAAGTTCATGGAATAACAAATAAAATCAAATAAACACGATGACTGCGAGCTACGAGTTAGTTAGGGTTAGTTAGGTTAGCTGAGTTATTATGTTACTACTAGTTTAGGTTATTAGTGTCAGCCGGAGCCCCCTGGTGGCTGCAGGAGGAACTACACCTGTGGAGTCTCTAGTGCAGGAGGAACTACACCTGTGGAGTCTCTAGTTCCTGCAGGAGGAACTACACCTGTGGAGTCTCTAGTGGCTGCAGGAGGAACTACACCTGTGGAGTCTCTAGTTCCTGCAGGAGGAACTACACCTGTGGAGTCTCTAGTTCCTGCAGGAGGAACTACACCTGTGGAGTCTCTAGTTCCTGCAGGAGGAACTACACCTGTGGAGTCTCTAGTGCAGGAGGAACTACACCTGTGGAGTCTCTAGTGCAGGAGGAACTACACCTGTGGAGTCTCTAGTGCAGGAGGAACTACACCTGTGGAGTCTCTAGTTCCTGCAGGAGGAACTACACCTGTGGAGTCTCTAGTTCCTGCAGGAGGAACTACACCTGTGGAGTCTCTAGTGCAGGAGGAACTACACCTGTGGAGTCTCTAGTGGCTGCAGGAGGAACTACACCTGTGGAGTCTCTAGTGCAGGAGGAACTACACCTGTGGAGTCTCTAGTGCAGGAGGAACTACACCTGTGGAGTCTCTAGTGCAGGAGGAACTACACCTGTGGAGTCTCTAGTTCCTGCAGGAGGAACTACACCTGTGGAGTCTCTAGTTCCTGCAGGAGGAACTACACCTGTGGAGTCTCTAGTGCAGGAGGAACTACACCTGTGGAGTCTCTAGTGCAGGAGGAACTACACCTGTGGAGTCTCTAGTGCAGGAGGAACTACACCTGTGGAGTCTCTAGTTCCTGCAGGAGGAACTACACCTGTGGAGTCTCTAGTGCAGGAGGAACTACACCTGTGGAGTCTCTAGTGCAGGAGGAACTACACCTGTGGAGTCTCTAGTTCCTGCAGGAGGAACTACACCTGTGGAGTCTCTAGTGCAGGAGGAACTACACCTGTGGAGTCTCTAGTGCAGGAGGAACTACACCTGTGGAGTCTCTAGTTCCTGCAGGAGGAACTACACCTGTGGAGTCTCTAGTTCCTGCAGGAGGAACTACACCTGTAGAGTCTCTAGTGCAGGAGGAACTACACCTGTGGAGTCTCTAGTGCAGGAGGAACTACACCTGTGGAGTCTCTAGTGCAGGAGGAACTACACCTGTGGAGTCTCTAGTTCCTGCAGGAGGAACTACACCTGTGGAGTCTCTAGTTCCTGCAGGAGGAACTACACCTGTGGAGTCTCTAGTTCCTGCAGGAGGAACTACACCTGTGGAGTCTCTAGTGGCTGCAGGAGGAACTACACCTGTGGAGTCTCTAGTTCCTGCAGGAGGAACTACACCTGTGGAGTCTCTAGTGCAGGAGGAACTACACCTGTGGAGTCTCTAGTTCCTGCAGGAGGAACTACACCTGTGGAGTCTCTAGTGCAGGAGGAACTACACCTGTGGAGTCTCTAGTTCCTGCAGGAGGAACTACACCTGTGGAGTCTCTAGTGCAGGAGGAACTACACCTGTGGAGTCTCTAGTGCAGGAGGAACTACACCTGTGGAGTCTCTAGTTCCTGCAGGAGGAACTACACCTGTGGAGTCTCTAGTTCCTGCAGGAGGAACTACACCTGTGGAGTCTCTAGTTCCTGCAGGAGGAACTACACCTGTGGAGTCTCTAGTGCAGGAGGAACTACACCTGTGGAGTCTCTAGTTCCTGCAGGAGGAACTACACCTGTGGAGTCTCTAGTGCAGGAGGAACTACACCTGTGGAGTCTCTAGTGCAGGAGGAACTACACCTGTGGAGTCTCTAGTGCAGGAGGAACTACACCTGTGGAGTCTCTAGTTCCTGCAGGAGGAACTACACCTGTGGAGTCTCTAGTGCAGGAGGAACTACACCTGTGGAGTCTCTAGTGCAGGAGGAACTACACCTGTGGAGTCTCTAGTTCCTGCAGGAGGAACTACACCTGTGGAGTCTCTAGTTCCTGCAGGAGGAACTACACCTGTGGAGTCTCTAGTGCAGGAGGAACTACACCTGTGGAGTCTCTAGTTCCTGCAGGAGGAACTACACCTGTGGAGTCTCTAGTGGCTGCAGGAGGAACTACACCTGTGGAGTCTCTAGTTCCTGCAGGAGGAACTACACCTGTGGAGTCTTTAGTTCCTGGAGGAGGAACTACACCTGTGGAGTCTCTAGTGCAGGAGGAACTACACCTGTGGAGTCTCTAGTGCAGGAGGAACTACACCTGTGGAGTCTCTAGTGCAGGAGGAACTACACCTGTGGAGTCTCTAGTTCCTGCAGGAGGAACTACACCTGTGGAGTCTCTAGTGCAGGAGGAACTACACCTGTGGAGTCTCTAGTTCCTGCAGGAGGAACTACACCTGTGGAGTCTCTAGTGCAGGAGGAACTACACCTGTGGAGTCTCTAGTTCCTGCAGGAGGAACTACACCTGTGGAGTCTCTAGTGCAGGAGGAACTACACCTGTGGAGTCTCTAGTTCCTGCAGGAGGAACTACACCTGTGGAGTCTCTAGTGCAGGAGGAACTACACCTGTGGAGTCTCTAGTTCCTGCAGGAGGAACTACACCTGTGGAGTCTCTAGTGGCTGCAGGAGGAACTACACCTGTGGAGTCTCTAGTGCAGGAGGAACTACACCTGTGGAGTCTCTAGTTCCTGCAGGAGGAACTACACCTGTGGAGTCTCTAGTGCAGGAGGAACTACACCTGTGGAGTCTCTAGTTCCTGCAGGAGGAACTACACCTGTGGAGTCTCTAGTTCCTGCAGGAGGAACTACACCTGTGGAGTCTCTAGTTCCTGCAGGAGGAACTACACCTGTGGAGTCTCTAGTGCAGGAGGAACTACACCTGTGGAGTCTCTAGTTCCTGCAGGAGGAACTACACCTGTGGAGTCTCTAGTTCCTGCAGGAGGAACTACACCTGTGGAGTCTCTAGTGGCTGCAGGAGGAACTACACCTGTGGAGTCTCTAGTTCCTGCAGGAGGAACTACACCTGTGGAGTCTCTAGTTCCTGCAGGAGGAACTACACCTGTGGAGTCTCTAGTGGCTGCAGGAGGAACTACACCTGTGGAGTCTCTAGTTCCTGCAGGAGGAACTACACCTGTGGAGTCTCTAGTGCAGGAGGAACTACACCTGTGGAGTCTCTAGTGGCTGCAGGAGGAACTACACCTGTGGAGTCTCTAGTTCCTGCAGGAGGAACTACACCTGTGGAGTCTCTAGTGCAGGAGGAACTACACCTGTGGAGTCTCTAGTTCCTGCAGGAGGAACTACACCTGTGGAGTCTCTAGTGGCTGCAGGAGGAACTACACCTGTGGAGTCTCTAGTGGCTGCAGGAGGAACTACACCTGTGGAGTCTCTAGTGGCTGCAGGAGGAACTACACCTGTGGAGTCTCTAGTTCCTGCAGGAGGAACTACACCTGTGGAGTCTCTAGTGCAGGAGGAACTACACCTGTGGAGTCTCTAGTGCAGGAGGAACTACACCTGTGGAGTCTCTAGTTCCTGCAGGAGGAACTACACCTGTGGAGTCTCTAGTTCCTGCAGGAGGAACTACACCTGTGGAGTCTCTAGTTCCTGCAGGAGGAACTACACCTGTGGAGTCTCTAGTGCAGGAGGAACTACACCTGTGGAGTCTCTAGTTCCTGCAGGAGGAACTACACCTGTGGAGTCTCTAGTGCAGGAGGAACTACACCTGTGGAGTCTCTAGTTCCTGCAGGAGGAACTACACCTGTGGAGTCTCTAGTGCAGGAGGAACTACACCTGTGGAGTCTCTAGTTCCTGCAGGAGGAACTACACCTGTGGAGTCTCTAGTTCCTGCAGGAGGAACTACACCTGTGGAGTCTCTAGTGCAGGAGGAACTACACCTGTGGAGTCTCTAGTTCCTGCAGGAGGAACTACACCTGTGGAGTCTCTAGTTCCTGCAGGAGGAACTACACCTGTGGAGTCTCTAGTTCCTGCAGGAGGAACTACACCTGTGGAGTCTCTAGTGCAGGAGGAACTACACCTGTGGAGTCTCTAGTTCCTGCAGGAGGAACTACACCTGTGGAGTCTCTAGTGCAGGAGGAACTACACCTGTGGAGTCTCTAGTGGCTGCAGGAGGAACTACACCTGTGGAGTCTCTAGTTCCTGCAGGAGGAACTACACCTGTGGAGTCTCTAGTGCAGGAGGAACTACACCTGTGGAGTCTCTAGTACCTGCAGGAGGAACTACACCTGTGGAGTCTCTAGTGCAGGAGGAACTACACCTGTGGAGTCTCTAGTGCAGGAGGAACTACACCTGTGGAGTCTCTAGTGCAGGAGGAACTACACCTGTGGAGTCTCTAGTTCCTGCAGGAGGAACTACACCTGTGGAGTCTCTAGTGCAGGAGGAACTACACCTGTGGAGTCTCTAGTTCCTGCAGGAGGAACTACACCTGTAGAGTCTCTAGTGCAGGAGGAACTACACCTGTGGAGTCTCTAGTTCCTGCAGGAGGAACTACACCTGTGGAGTCTCTAGTGCAGGAGGAACTACACCTGTGGAGTCTCTAGTTCCTGCAGGAGGAACTACACCTGTGGAGTCTCTAGTGGCTGCAGGAGGAACTACACCTGTGGAGTCTCTAGTGCAGGAGGAACTACACCTGTGGAGTCTCTAGTGGCTGCAGGAGGAACTACACCTGTGGAGTCTCTAGTTCCTGCAGGAGGAACTACACCTGTGGAGTCTCTAGTGGCTGCAGGAGGAACTACACCTGTGGAGTCTCTAGTGCAGGAGGAACTACACCTGTGGAGTCTCTAGTTCCTGCAGGAGGAACTACACCTGTGGAGTCTCTAGTTCCTGCAGGAGGAACTACACCTGTGGAGTCTCTAGTGCAGGAGGAACTACACCTGTGGAGTCTCTAGTGCAGGAGGAACTACACCTGTGGAGTCTCTAGTTCCTGCAGGAGGAACTACACCTGTGGAGTCTCTAGTTCCTGCAGGAGGAACTACACCTGTGGAGTCTCTAGTTCCTGCAGGAGGAACTACACCTGTGGAGTCTCTAGTTCCTGCAGGAGGAACTACACCTGTGGAGTCTCTAGTGCAGGAGGAACTACACCTGTGGAGTCTCTAGTTCCTGCAGGAGGAACTACACCTGTGGAGTCTCTAGTGCAGGAGGAACTACACCTGTGGAGTCTCTAGTTCCTGCAGGAGGAACTACACCTGTGGAGTCTCTAGTGCAGGAGGAACTACACCTGTGGAGTCTCTAGTGCAGGAGGAACTACACCTGTGGAGTCTCTAGTTCCTGCAGGAGGAACTACACCTGTGGAGTCTCTAGTGCAGGAGGAACTACACCTGTGGAGTCTCTAGTTCCTGCAGGAGGAACTACACCTGTGGAGTCTCTAGTTCCTGCAGGAGGAACTACACCTGTGGAGTCTCTAGTGCAGGAGGAACTACACCTGTGGAGTCTCTAGTTCCTGCAGGAGGAACTACACCTGTGGAGTCTCTAGTTCCTGCAGGAGGAACTACACCTGTGGAGTCTCTAGTGCAGGAGGAACTACACCTGTGGAGTCTCTAGTGCAGGAGGAACTACACCTGTGGAGTCTCTAGTTCCTGCAGGAGGAACTACACCTGTGGAGTCTCTAGTGCAGGAGGAACTACACCTGTGGAGTCTCTAGTTCCTGCAGGAGGAACTACACCTGTGGAGTCTCTAGTTCCTGCAGGAGGAACTACACCTGTGGAGTCTCTAGTTCCTGCAGGAGGAACTACACCTGTGGAGTCTCTAGTGCAGGAGGAACTACACCTGTGGAGTCTCTAGTTCCTGCAGGAGGAACTACACCTGTGGAGTCTCTAGTGGCTGCAGGAGGAACTACACCTGTGGAGTCTCTAGTTCCTGCAGGAGGAACTACACCTGTGGAGTCTCTAGTTCCTGCAGGAGGAACTACACCTGTGGAGTCTCTAGTGCAGGAGGAACTACACCTGTGGAGTCTCTAGTGGCTGCAGGAGGAACTACACCTGTGGAGTCTCTAGTGCAGGAGGAACTACACCTGTGGAGTCTCTAGTGCAGGAGGAACTACACCTGGTGGCTGCAGGAGGAACTACACCTGTAGAGCCCCCTGGTGGCTGCAGGAGGAACTACACCTGTGGAGTCTCTAGTGGCTGCAGGAGGAACTACACCTGTAGTCAGGAGCCCCCTGGTGGCTGCAGGAGGAACTACACCGGGGCAGGAAGGAGGAGGACGTGGTTTTCCAGGAGCAGGAAGGAGGACGGGGGTTTTCCGGTTCCAGAGTCCGGAGATTCGCAGGAAAATGATTCTTCAATCCCGTTAAATCAGCAGCTTTTTCTTCTTCCTCATTAGTCCCAGTTCTCACTTTTACAGAGTCCCTGAAGACCCTGAAGGCAACGCACCGTCAGCTCATCGACACTTCTGCCAATGTCTGCATGATAAATGGCTCGGAGTTTCATTAAAGGGACAAAACTGGCTCAACGTGGTCCTAGACCTCATCAGTCTGGGGGGAACAGGACCTGGTAGAACCCAGAGTCGGCGCCAGAGCAAATATTCAGAGGGGCACGAGGCTTAAGGGCGGGCACCAAATCAGTCGTGTAGGAGAACATTTTAATGAAAAAAGTGCATTCTCACTGCTTTCCTATTAATAATCTGTCTAAAACAGCCTTTCTCAACCTTTTTTCAGTCATGACACCTTTCAAAAGTGAATAAAATCTCACGACACCCCAGAGTAAAATATAATTAAAACCGCACTGCATCGCTCTGACTGTAAATGCATAAGTCCCGTTTATTCTGTAGCAATAACTTGAACACGTTAACTGCTCCAGAGTATAAATCGTCGTTCACTGCTGTGCTTGGTTAACACGCCAGGGTTTATACAGCAATCCTTATGTTAAATTTAATACCAATTTAATACCTTTTTCACTACCTTCAGATTTTTTTTAAAAACTGTCACAACATTAAGTGTTAATCACGGACCTTTTAACATTAATACAGATATTGAACAATAGAACACTATACAGAACACATTTATAGACTCATTGACCAGATGTTTCACATTTATTTCACTTTGTGAATGACAATAAAATAGACTGCTTAAAATGTAAAAGGTAAAAAATAATACCAATTTAAAAAAAAATAATACCTCTGACAGTGAATTTAACACTTTTAATGGCCTTAAATTTGGAAATTTTCATTTATCACTTTTTAATACTTTTTAAAACCCCGCGGAAACCCTGCACGCTGATGGACAGAAACTATGGTGACTTTTAAAAGAAAGACTTTGCCTAAAGAGACTTTTCCAGCCGGCTTCACGCCGGCCTGAAAAGTGAAGCTGATTTATGGTTCTGCGTTAAATCCACGCAGAGCCGACGCCGTAACGTACGCGGCGACGCGCACCGTACGTGCGAGGAAGTTCAGACTGGCACAGCTGATTTAGCAGCTCTTTAATGCAGAAACAGAGGATGAGACTTTGATGGAAATAAATAAAGTAAATCAAACAAAGTTTTACTCCCGCTCTATTTTTAAATACGCACACTTGTGTGTGTGTGTGTGTGTGTGTGTGTGTGTGTGTGTGTGTGTGTGTCCGGACCAATGAGCATGCATCCCCACATGTGACACAAATATAACTAAAAAAAATGTTTTTTTTGTAAATGTATTTTTTAAATGTAATTTATGAAGAATGATTTCACGTTCAATAAGATAAGTAATCAATAAAATACAAAGTTTGGCACAAAGGCTTGGCCTGCTTGTGGGCGAGTGGATGGGGGGGGGCATGGCCCGCGGACGACCCCCCATGACCCCCCATGACGCCGACGCTGGTAGAACCTGAAGGCAACGGACCGTCAGCTCATCGACACTTCTGTCAATGTCTGCATGATGAATGGCTCTGAGTTTCATTAAAGGGATAAAACTGGCTCAACGTGGTCCTGGACTCTGGTCTGGGAAGAATGCAAGAATTCCACCACTCTTAGTACACGAGGCCCCTGGACTCCAGAGTCTGGTGGAAACAAACCTGGAGCCCCCTGGTGACAGCAGCAGGAACTACACCTGGTGACAGAAATTTTGAGAAAAAAGTTGAAATTTTGAGAAAAAAGTTTGAAATTTGGATGAAAAAGTAAAACATTTTGAGAAAAAAGTCGAGAAAAAAGTTGAAATTTTGAGAAAAAAGTTGAAGTTTTGAGAAAAAAGTTTGAAATTTGGATGAAAAAGTAAAACATTTTGAGAAAAAAGTCGAGAAAAAAGTTTAAATTTTGAGAAAAAAGTTGAAATTTTGAGAAAAAAGTTTGAAATTTGGATGAAAAAGTAAAACATTTTGAGAAAAAAGTCGAGAAAAAAGTTGAAATTTTGAGAAAAAAGTTGAAGTTTTGAGAAAAAAAGTTTGAAATTTGGATGAAAAAGTAAAACATTTTGAGAAAAAAGTCGAGAAAAAAGTTGAAATTTTGAGAAAAAAGTTTGAAATTTGGATGAAAAAGTAAAACATTTTGAGAAAAAAGTCGAGAAAAAAGTTGAAATTTTGAGAAAAAAGTTTGAAATTTGGATGAAAAAGTAAAACATTTTGAGAAAAAAGTCGAGAAAAAAGTTGAAATTTTGAGAAAAAAGTTGAAGTTTTGAGAAAAAAGTTTGAAATTTGGATGAAAAAGTAAAACATTTTGAGAAAAAAGTCGAGAAAAAAGTTGAAATTTTGAGAAAAAAGTTGAAGTTTTGAGAAAAAAGTTTGAAATTTGGATGAAAAAGTAAAACATTTTGAGAAAAAAGTCGAGAAAAAAGTTTAAATTTTGAGAAAAAAGTTGAAGTTTTGAGAAAAAAGTTTGAAATTTGGATGAAAAAGTAAAACATTTTGAGAAAAAAGTCGAGAAAAAAGTTGAAATTTTGAGAAAAAAGTTTGAAATTTGGATGAAAAAGTAAAACATTTTGAGAAAAAAGTCGAGAAAAAAGTTGAAATTTTGAGAAAAAAGTTTGAAATTTGGATGAAAAAGTAAAACATTTTGAGAAAAAAGTCGAGAAAAAAGTTTAAATTTTGAGAAAAAAGTTGAAGTTTTGAGAAAAAAGTTGAAATTTGGATGAAAAAGTAAAACATTTTGAGAAAAAAGTCGAGAAAAAAGTTGAAATTTTGAGAAAAAAGTTTGAAATTTGGATGAAAAAGTAAAACATTTTGAGAAAAAAGTCGAGAAAAAAGTTGAAATTTTGAGAAAAAAGTTGAAATTTTGATGAAAAAGTAAAACATTTTGAGAAAAAAGTCGAGAAAAAAGTTGAAATTTTGAGAAAAAAGTTTGAAATTTGGATGAAAAAGTAAAACATTTTGAGAAAAAAGTCGAGAAAAAAGTTGAAATTTTGAGAAAAAAGTTGAAGTTTTGAGAAAAAAGTTTGAAATTTGGATGAAAAAGTAAAACATTTTGAGAAAAAAGTCGAGAAAAAAGTTGAAATTTTGAGAAAAAAGTTGAAGTTTTGAGAAAAAAAGTTTGAAATTTGGATGAAAAAGTAAAACATTTTGAGAAAAAAGTCGAGAAAAAAGTTGAAATTTTGAGAAAAAAGTTTGAAATTTGGATGAAAAAGTAAAACATTTTGAGAAAAAAGTCGAGAAAAAAGTTTAAATTTTGAGAAAAAAGTTGAAGTTTTGAGAAAAAAGTTTGAAATTTGGATGAAAAAGTAAAACATTTTGAGAAAAAAGTCGAGAAAAAAGTTGAAATTTTGAGAAAAAAGTTTGAAATTTGGATGAAAAAGTAAAACATTTTGAGAAAAAAGTCGAGAAAAAAGTTGAAATTTTGAGAAAAAAGTTGAAGTTTTGAGAAAAAAGTTTGAAATTTGGATGAAAAAGTAAAACATTTTGAGAAAAAAGTCGAGAAAAAAGTTTAAATTTTGAGAAAAAAGTTGAAGTTTTGAGAAAAAAGTCGAGAAAAAAGTTGAAATTTTGAGAAAAAAGTTTGAAATTTGGATGAAAAAGTAAAACATTTTGAGAAAAAAGTCGAGAAAAAAGTTGAAATTTTGAGAAAAAAGTTGAAGTTTTGAGAAAAAAGTTTGAAATTTGGATGAAAAAGTAAAACATTTTGAGAAAAAAGTCGAGTTTGAGATGCTGGGACCGGTCCAGGGTCATGTGACCTCAGAAGGACCAGTCCAGGGTCATGTGATCACTGTAAGAGTCACATGACCTCAGATCCTCATTAAAGGATCCTCAGACGGATCATAAATCACGGCGAGGGGTCGATGCCGCTCCGCCGTCGTGGGACCGGGGACGGAGGAGGAAACGTGAGGAGAATCTGATGAAGAAACGGGTTCAGAGACAAAGATTCAGATTCAGAGGCTTTTATTGGTGCAGCGGCTGAAACGTGAGGATAAATACTGGAGAAAACCAAGATAAAAACTGGAGAAAATACTGGAGAAAAACAGGATAAATCCTGGAGAAAACAGGATAAAATACTGAAGCAGGTGAAAACTCTCAGGACACCGAGTAGAAATGTGACGGACTATTAACGGACCAATCAGGTACCAGTTAACGGACCAGTTAACGGACTAACGGACCAATCAGGGACCGGCTGGTTCTGGTTCTGGTTCCAGTCCAGGGTTCATAAATATTTTAACCAACAAATTTCCATGACTTTTCCATGACTTGTTTCAAGTTTCCATGACTACAGGACTGTCTCAGAAAGAAGAGACTCAAATATCCTATCTCAAAAAATGTGAATATTCTGGGAATCTTAATCTTAAACTGTAATCCATGATCAGCAATATTAAAATAATAAAAGGCTTGCAATATTTCAGTTGATTTGTAATGAATCCAGAATGGATGACAATTTTGCATTACAGAAAATAAAGAACTTTATCACAATATTCTAATGTTCTGAGACAGTCCTGTAGACGTGACGTCTAAAACATCAATGCATGAATGAAATAAAGGAATAAAACTGTAAAAAGTCTCCACAGTGAGAAGTGAGAAAAATTAATTCCATGACGTTTTCAAAACCTTTGGGTTGAAATTATGTTTCAAAACTTTTCCAGGCTTGAAAATGACGTTTGAAAAAACCTGGAAAAGTCCTGGAATTTGAAAATCGTACGAACCCGCTGAAGAACCGACCGGTTCCTGGGGGACTAGTTAACGGCCCAGTCAGGAACCAGCCAGTTCCTGGGGGACCGGCTCGTTAACGGTTAACAGTGATCTCTGCAGGTGGAGGTAAAAACAGCAATATATATAAATATAAGGCACATGCAGCGGATCCAGGCTGGTTCCTGGAGGACCGGTTGGTTCCCGGGGGTCCGGTCCGGTCCTGGTCCAGGTCCCGGGTCCTGGTCCTCACTTGTTCCGAGCAGCCAGCGGTTTACGGCTGATCTTCTTGCTCTTGTCGTTGTTCTTGCTGGGAGGTTCTGGGTTGGCCTGCATGTGACGCCCGTACAGACTGGAGGAGAAGAAGAGAGGAGAATCAGAACCAGAACCAGGACCAGGACCAGAAAAAAAGAAAAGGCACATTTGGTCTATTTTAACTGAAGGTAAGAGGCCAGCCTGCTTAATCTGGCCTGAACCCACCTGAGAGCTAATGTTTTTTAAATTATTGTTATTATTATTTTGCGTGATGACCTGTTATGAGTGTGATTTGTGAATGTGTTCACATGTTTTAACACAGCTGCAGCTGTTAAAACATAATTTCCTGGATGGTTACATAAGGTTAAATAATCAGTCATCATTGTGCAGGCTGAGGATCTGTTTAAGTGCACTGATTACACGTCTCTGATAGTGGCATTTGTTGTTATTACTGTTATTTGAATGCAGAATTCATTTTCATTGTATTTTTTTTATTTATCTAAAAAAATACATTAGCCTATTTTATTTGTTTGTTCGTTTCTGCAATAAACTGGTCGTGTGCCGGTGTCTTGTCTGGTATTTATTCATTAAGTGCACCAGTGTGGTGCCAATTAATGTCTTTTATTTATTTTAATTATCAGATTTAATTTGTAAATAACATTCTGCATCGTAATGCACAATTTTGCCTCCTGTTAGTAAAACAACATGCATGTAAAATGGTTAAAAGTGTGCGTGTATTTGTCATAGGCTATAGTAGGCTGGTTGTATTGGTTTATTGTGCGAATATGGATGGGTATTTCGCACACTGGTCACCAGACTATTTCAAGATTAAAGAAACAGTTTGAAAACAAAATCAACTAAAGCTGCAGATTCAGGAATTTGTTTTTGAACAAGAACAAGTTTACGGGAACAAACTTTTCTCAAATATAACTAATAATACATTTTATTTAAAGGCGCCTCTCAGGACACTCAAGGTCGCCGTACAAAGGACAATAAAAACAATCAATCAATTAAAAACATAGCAAAGAACAATCCATAAAACAACTGTAAAGTGCAATAGTGAGGTCGTTCCAGTCCCAGGATTATTATTATTATTATTATTATTATTATTATTATTCTGCATGTCTGAGGAGTTTTAAGTCGGGATCTGAAGGTGATGACAGAGTCTAACAGTTGAATGTTGTGAATTTCGCTCTTTAGATTTAGAATATAATAATAATATGAAGGAGCTCAGCAGGAGCTTTGAAGGTGAGAAGAAAAATGTTAAAAGTGATGTGGTATTTGATTGTTAATGTTAAAGAAGTCATTGTTAAGTTAATGGAGCTGCTGCAGGACAGATGACTGGAGGACGGGGTTCTGGAAATGATTCTGGCGGCAGAGTTTTTAACAAGTTACAGTTTACGGATTTGTAAGATAAACCAAAAAGCAGGGAATTAAAATAATCCAGACGGGTGGGACCAGAGTGTGGACCGGGACAGCAGAACTGGTGGGTGGGAGGACGGGACGGACGGATATTCCGTAGACGGAAGTCGGCTGAGCGAGGGACATTATTAATGTGGGACTGAAATGATAGTGAAAAGGAGCTCAGTTTTGTCACCGTTAAGTTTGAGAAAATTGTAGGAGAAGCAGGAAGTATTTCCTGTAGGCCATCGGAGAGGGAGGAGGGTTTGGTGGACAGGTAGAGCCTGGTGTGTCGTCCGCATAGCAATGAAAATGGATGTTATATTTAGGGAAATTATTGCCGAGGGGGAGGAGGTGGATGATGAAAAGGTCCGAGCACTGATCCCTGGGGGACACCAGAGGAGATGTAAATGGTTTCAGTTGAACCTGCTGAGTTTCGGCCAGAGAGATGTGATTTAAACCAGTCCAGGGTGTCGGATCGTCCGTCAGCCTAGGGCTGGGCGATATATCGAGATTTTAATATATATCGATATATTTCAAACGCGATATGGTACAAGACAATATCGTTTATATCGATATAGCTTTTTTTTATGATTTTGATATAGCTTATTTTGTGACAAATTGACTTGAATGTTTTATTTGAGATTGTCACAAATGTTTTGTTATTTGCACAACTGTCAACCTCAGTGAAAAGTCTGCCTGTTACTGTCTACATTGTATTAATTACAGTGTATTTTAATTAAATTGTTATGCAGGAAAGGGATATTTGTTTTATTTTATTCAAGAAGCATTTTTATTCTATATATGCAGCAGTTTATTTTTATTTCATGTGTTTTATACATGTTGATATTGTGCAGACCTCTGTTAATAAAGGAACCTGTGTGACATTTGGCACGAGGCTTTGTATTAAAACTGACTGTTTTTTTAAGAAATGAAGCTAACAGTGATGCTAGCAGAGATGCTAACAGAGAAGCTAGCAGAGATGCTAACAGAGATGCTAACAGAGAAGCTAACAGAGATGCTAACAGAGATGCTAACAGAGAAGCTAACAGAGAAGCTAACAGAGAAGCTAACAGAGAAGCTAACAGAGATGCTAACAGAGATGCTAACAGAGATGCTAACAGAGAAGCTAACAGAGATGCTAACAGAGAAGCTAGCAGAGATGCTAACAGAGAAGCTAACAGAGATGCTAATGGAGAAGCTAACAGAGAAGCTAACAGAGATGCTAACGGAGATGCTAACGGAGATGCTAACAGAGATGCTAACAGAGAAGCTAACATATGCTAACAGATATGCTAACATAGATGCTAACGGAGATGCTAACAGAGATGCTAACAGAGATGCTAACAGAGATGCTAACGGAGATGCTAACAGAGATGCTAACAGAGATGCTAACAGAGAAGCTAACAGAAATGCTATGCTATAATGCTTTGGGGGAAACCCCAATCATGTCACAGAAAAAATATGGATATATATCGAGTATCAACATTCAGCTAGAAAATATCCAGATATGACTTTTGTCCATATCACCCAGCCCTAGTTCAAGGTGGACTGGACCACCAAAGGGGGGTCTGGACCAGGTCTGCACCAGATCTGGACCAGGTCTGCACCAGATCTGGACACTAATGGGGTCCTGGAGAACGTCCAGATCCTTCACAGAGAACCATCCATCATCAGCGTATTGATTGATCTTGTCCTTGGCAGGAATCCATCAATCATCCCTAACGAGCAGCTGATGACATCATCAGAACCAGCTGAAGCAGCAGAATCAGGATCTCCAGGGTTATTGATGAGGGTTGGGGGGGGCTGATCACTGATCAATACGGAGAAGCAGCAGCTGATCAATACCTGGAACTGCTGCTCCTTCAGTGCAGGATATTCTGATGTCTGAGTCACATGACTCTCAGTCCTGTCAGACCGGACGGTTAGCGAGTTCCCACCTCCACTCTGGTTTTTCCTTTCCTCTTACAGTTTTATCTGCAGATGAACATAACGATCCTAACATAACGGGTTGTTTTTAGGTGGGGGTTGGGGGGGGGGTGACGAGCTGCTGCTGCAGCTAATTAAAGCAGAGAAGAAGAACCTGATGACGGTCTGTTAGTCCGTTATTCCTCCAGGACTAATTATCCACTTTTATCCAGACCAGCAGGACCAGGAGCTGCTGCTCATCCAGTCCAGATGAAACTGGAGGAACCTGGAGCCAGAGGGGGGGGTCAGGTCTGGATCCAGGTCCTGGTGGTCTAGGGGGGGGTCAGGTCTGGATCAGGTCTGGATCAGGTCTGGATCAGGTCTGGATCAGGTCCTGAAGCTCTGACCTACACAGGTCCAGTGACCTGGTCTGTCCATCAGGGGTGGAACCTGAAGATCTGAGGAGGTCTAGGGTCCTGATGGGACCAGATCCAGCTGCAAACAGGGACCTGGTTTTGGTTTCTGGTCCCAGAACAGTTTCAGGTGGAATCAGGATTCAGAACTGAAGTCCTGCAGGACCTGAAGACGGATCCTCAGACCAGCTGGGGGTGTGTTTGCGTATTTATATATATATGTGTGTGTGTGTGTGTGTGTGTGTGTGTGTGTGTGTGTGTGTGTGTGTGTGTGTGTGTGTGTGTGTGTGTGTGTGTGTGTATATGTGTGTGTGTGTGTGTGTGTGTGTGTGTGTGTGTGTGTGTGTGTGTGTGAAGTTGAGGCAGAGCTAACATGCTAACATGTTGACAGCCGGGTCTCGGCTCTTCATCACCTCCAGAACCTGCTGGACCTGGAAACATGGACTGTCTCTTTAAATCCTCGGGGACCCGGTTCTGCTGCTGAACTGGTCTAATAATAATAACTAGAAAATTTCAGGACATTTTGAAATGCCACGGGACTACTGCCGGATGATTGCGGGGCTAATTTGCAACAATGAAGGTCAAGGACTCAATACAGAGTCCAATGACACCACCCATGACTCTCTATGTCGCTGTGAAAAAACCCCTTGCCTTGTGACAAGTTCTCAAATAACTCTTGAGTTATGAATTTGTGAGAAAACCGTAGCTCCTACCAGAAAAACAAAAACATCGTGAGAGACACAGAACCCGGCAGTTTCTGCCAATCTTAATTTTATTCAGATATTCCTTAAAATGTGTTAGTAACGGCAGTTCGAAAACAAAGTGCGATTTTTTTGAAAAAAACTTTTGATTACATTGCAGTGAATGGGGGCAGGAATTCGTGCAGCTTTAGCCCTCCTCATTTAAATTTTGTGCATACAAAGTCAAAGTCACATTTTATGAATCCCAACATCTATGTCTACATTCTGACCAAAAATTATCTTTCTAGCTTTGACGGTTTGGCCGTGAGCTCGAGTTAAAAATAAAAATTAAAGTCATTTTTTGACTGTCTCTCCCACTCTAAAAAATTAGAACTACACTCTAGATTTGACAAAAAAGTGATTTCCAGACCTCGCTTGAGTGCTAATATCTTGAAAAGTGTACATCTTAGGAAAAAACTATTTCAGGTTTGGAGAGAGAAGAGAAGTTTTCCTCCGTTTTGAAGTTTGAATGACATTTCTACGTCCAAGTATGAGGAAGATACGTGACTCAGAAAAAAGGTGAATCTGGGGTTTTTTCGAACCTCCTTCCACCCACAGTGTGACATTCTGCTCCATTCACTTACATGGGAAAATCTCCCCATTAGTTTGAAAATCTGGAAATGTTTTTGCACTTCGTGCGAAAACTATTTGTGCCATCGCTCTGAAAATCCACAGGACTGTAGTTAAATTCAGGGCCTACAACTTTCTAGATCGGTTCAGAATTTTTTGAGTAACGGTGTGCGAGTGGTGAGGCCCCAAAGTTCTCCCAATGCGTTCCGGATGGCGCTAAAAGCGCATGTTTTTGCACGTTGCGCCAAAACGTGCGCACCAATCACTAATAAAAGTCATAGCACACGATTCCCGCTTAAGGCGCACATTTCTACGTTTTTACTTTTCGCGTTTTCTCAAAGCTGCGGGACTAGTTACGCGCCGAAGTTTGTCCGGAAAATGAATAATAATGAGATGAAACGCACACAATACTCCTCCATTGCATAGCTATCGAGGAGGCGTGCCACTTGGCGCAGCCGTGGCACTAACTAGAAAATTTCCTGGCAGAAATTTGGAGAGCCACAGGGGGCTGCTGCCCGTTTATGTACATTGCTGCATTTTTCAGCAATAAAGGTGAAGGACTCAAAACTAAGTCCGATGACACCACCCCTGACTCTCTATGTGAAACCATTCAAAAGTTATAGCATTTACTCTGGGTTATTTACTGTGTGAGTGTGTGTGTGTGTGTGTGTGTGTGTGTGTGTGTATATAAGGGGGGGTATTTTATGTATATGTATATGTATATGTATATATATATATATATATATATATATATATATATATATGTTTTACATTTACATTTACATTTTATGAATCCCAACACCTATGTCTACATTCTGACCAAAAAGTATTTGTCTACCTTTTACAGTTTGGCCGTGAGCTCGACTTATAAATAAAAAAATCAAGTTATTTTTTCACTGTTTCTCGCACTCTAGCAACCGACATCCGCACTCTAGATTTGACTAAAATTGATTTCCAGTCCTCGCTTGAGTGCTCATATCTTGAATAGTGTACATTTTAGGAAAAAACTGTTTGATGTTTTGGAGAGAAGAGACGTTTTCCTCCGTTTTGAAGTTTGAATGACATTTCGAAGTGCAGGTATGGGAAAGGTAGGTGACTCAGAAAAAAGGCAAATTTTGGCTTTTTTTTTTTACATTTTCCCCATCCGCTTTGAATGGGGTTTTTTTGGTCGTTTTTTGGGGGAATAACTTTGGGAAAAAGGTGAATTTCAACACCAAAAGTCATAGCACACTATTCCCGCTCGAGACACACGTTTTGATATATGATTTGCCTGGGTCTTCCGAAATCTGTAGGATGAGTAGCGAACCGAAATCTGTCTGGAAAATGAAAAATAAACGCGCAGGATAACAATAGATGGATCTTGGCGCAGCCGTGGCACTGTGATAACAAGCCACAGCTGCTACGTTTGTAGCCACAGCTGCTACGTTAGTAGCCACGGCTGCTACGTTTGTAGCCACAGCTGCTACGTTTGTAGCCACAGCTGCTACGTTAGTAGCCACGGCTGCTACGTTTGTAGCCGCGGCTGCTACGTTTGTAGCCGCGGGTGCTACGTTTGTAGCCGCGGCTGCTACGTTTGTAGCCACGGCTGCTACGTTTGTAGCCACAGCTGCTACGTTTGTAGCCACAGCTGCTACGTTAGTAGCCACGGCTGCTACGTTTGTAGCCGCGGCTGCTACGTTTGTAGCCGCGGGTGCTACGTTTGTAGCCGCGGCTGCTACGTTTGTAGCCACGGCTGCTACGTTTGTAGCCACAGCTGCTACGTTTGTAGCCACAGCTGCTACGTTAGTAGCCACGGCTGCTACGTTTGTAGCCGCGGCTGCTACGTTTGTAGCCGCGGGTGCTACGTTTGTAGCCACGGGTGCTACGTTTGTAGCCACGGGTGCTACGTTTGTAGCCACGGGTGCTACGTTTGTAGCCACGGCTGCTACGTTTGTAGCCGTGGCTGCTACGTTTGTAGCCACGGCTGCTACGTTTGTAGCCGCGGCTGCTACGTTTGTAGCCGCTGCTGCTACGTTTGTAGCCGCGGCTGCTATGTTTGTAGCCGCGGCTGCTACGTTTGTAGCCGCGGCTGCTACGTTTGTAGCCACGGCTGCTACGTCTGTAGCCACGGCTGCTACGTCTGTAGCCATGGCTGCTACGTCTGTAGCCACGGCTGCTACGTTTGTAGCCACGGCTGCTACGTTTGTAGCCACGGCTGCTACGTCTGTAGCCACGGCTGCTACGTCTGTAGCCACGGCTGCTACATCTGTAGCCACGGCTGCTACGTTTGTAGCCACGGCTGCTACGTTTGTAGCCACGGCTGCTCTGCTACGTTTGTAGCCACAGCTGCTACGTTTGTAGCTACAGCTGCTACGTTTGTAGCCATAGCTGCCCTGCAGACTGACGGAAGCGTGTTCTGAACCGGTCTAGACCAGGACCAGGTCCTGGTCCAGGACCAGGTTCAGGTCTAGAGGAACCAGGTCAGTACTTACTACTTGTAGGTCTCTGATCTGACGTATTCAAAGACGTGGGAAACTCCCAGCTGGAACTTGTGTGCCAGCGTGCCACTTGGCGCAGCTGTGGCACTAACTAGAAAATTTCCTGGCAGAAATTTGGAGAGCCACAGGGGGCTGCTGCACATTTATGTACATTGCTGCATTTTTCAGCAATAAAGGTGAAGGACTCAAAACTAAGTCCGATGACACCACCCCTGACTCTCTATGTGAAACCATTCAAAAGTTATAGCATTTACTCTGGGTTATTTACTGTGTGTGTGTGTGTGTGTGTGTGTGTGTGTGTGTGTGTGTAAGGGGGGGTATTTAATATATATAATAATAATATAAAATAATTATAAATATATATATATATATATATATATATATATATATATATATATATATATATATATATATATATATATATATATATATATATATATATATATACCATGAACCGGTTCTAGACCAGAACCAGGTTCTGGACCAGAGGAACCGGGTCAGTACTTACTACTTGTAGGTTTCTGATCTGACATATTCAAAGACGTGAGAAACTCCCAGCTGGAACTGGTCCTGGTTTAGATCTGGTTCTGGTTCCTGGTCTAGATCTGGTTCTGGTTTAGATCTGGTCCAGGTCTAGACCTGGTCCAGGTTCTGGTTCTGGTTCTGTTACTTACTACTTGTAGGTTTCTGATCTGACGTATTCAAAGACGTGAGAAACTCCCAGCTGGAACTGGTCGGCGATCGGAGTCACCCAGGGATTATTCTCAGCCTTGAAGACCTGCTTGGGCCCGGTCAGGTCCAGGTTACCTGGAGACAGGTGAGAGACAGGTACAGGTACAGGTCAGTACAGGTAACCTAACCCTAACTCTAACCCAGGGATTATTCTCAGCCTTGAAGACCTGCTTGGGCCCGGTCAGGTCCAGGTTACCTGTGGACAGGTGAGAGGACAGGTACAGGTGAGGGGGGGGGACAGGTACAGGTACAGGTTAGTACAGGTAACCTAACCCTAACTCTAACTCTAACTCTAACCCAGGGATTGTTCTCAGCCTTGAAGACCTGCTTGGGCCCGGTCAGGTCCAGGTTACCTGTGGACAGGTGAGAGGACAGGTACAGGTGAGAGGACAGGTACGGGTCAGTACAGGTAACCTAACCCTAACTCTAACTCTAACCCAGGGATTATTCTCAGCCGTAAAGACCTGCTTGGGCCCGGTCAGGTCCAGGTTACCTGTGGGGGGGGGAGGTTTAGGGTTACATGGAGAGACAGGTGGGGGGCAGTGCAGGTGTGTGTAGGCATATCCAGGTGTATCCAGGTGTATCCAGGTGTGTACAGGTACAGGTATATTTACCCAGCTCAGGCGGCAGCACCGTGAGCCGGTTCCCCTGGATGTGCAGCTCCTTCAGTTGAGCCAGATCTCCGATCTCTTTAGGCATCGAGATCAGATCGTTGTCCCGGAGACTGAGCTGGAGAGACATGACATCACCGTTACCCATGATGCACCAGTTCCATCATCATTACCCATGATGCACCAGTTCCATCACCATTACCCATGATGCACCAGTTCCATCATCATTACCCATGATGCACCAGTTCCATCACCATTACCCATGATGCACCAGTTCCATCATCATTACCCATGATGCACCAGTTCCATCACCATTACCCATGATGCACCAGTTCCATCACCATTACCCATGATGCACCAGCATGACATCACCATTAACCCTAACCCATGATTTTTTTTTTTTTTTTTTTTTTTTTTTTTTTATTGAAAGACAAGATGCAAACAGCACAATACAACCGCCAGGGGGAGACATACATTCATCGGCGGAAAATCAGGACACAATGAAACAATGAACTACAAAAATATATTGAAAAGAGCACATAAACTTAAGGTCTTGATGGCCTTTGATTGGTGGAGAGACTAATGGTTCTAATGTATTGTTTGACCTCATTTTCAAAAATACAAAAGAGAGGCTTTTGATTAGTATACCGGGATTTATGGATAAACCATTTTGTCAAAAGTATAATAAGATTAATAATATAAAATTGTTTTTTTTTTACAGAGGGATAGTCAATGAAGCCAAACAATACGTGTTCAAAGCAAAGGGAGAAATGTGGATCAACACAAACACTAATCAAATTACAGATATGGACCCATAATGTTGTAGTGAAAGAGCAACTCCAAAATAAATGAAAAACATCTTCAGGGGATCCTTCACAGAAACAACAGACATGTCTATGTCTTTTTTGAAGCGTTTGAGAAATATTTTACAAGGGTAGACTCTGTGAATTATTTTAAAAGATACTTCTTTCATTTTATTTGTAATTAAGTATTTTGCAGGTAATGACCAAATCTTTTTCCAATCAAGATAGTTAACAAGGTTATTCCAATAAGAAACCACATAAGGAATTGATACAACATCCTTCTGAAACAATGCACGTAAATGACGATTATTATTACGTCTTGAGGAGAAACAAATCTCACCAATTTCCAGTTTAGCTGGATCAAAAGACAAATTTAAATTTAAGTTCTGTCCCATCGTACTTTTAAATAACATAACAACTCCAGTAGGGATTGCGTTTATAATTAGATTAAATTCCTTAACGGGGACAATAATATTGAATTTCAAAAAAAATTCTGGATATGTCAAGAGTAAGCCATTGGAATTAAACAGTTGACCAACCAAAATAATGTTATTAGAAAACCAATGAGGGTAAAACATGGATTTGTTTCTGTATATAATGTCTTTATTGTTCCATAAGTAGTATCTATGTGGAGAAAAATTATGTTTATAAATTAATGACCATGAGAGAAGCTTCTGTTTATGAAAGTCAGATAATTTTGTAGGGAGTTTTTCGATGTTATAGTTACAAAATAAAAGGAAATTTAGGCCCCCCAATCTAGAAAAAATAAGATTTGGTATAAAGTTCCAAATTGAAAGTGGATTTTTTAAAAATTGTTTAAGCCAATTAATTTTGAAAGTGTTATTCAAAGTAGAAAAGTCTAAAAAGTTAAGGCCACCCTTATCATATGAGTTCATTATTACTGATTTTTTGATATAGTGAGTTTTGTTCCTCCAAATAAAATTAAAAAGTAATTTGTCAATATTGTTTAAGGTCTTTTTGTTTACATCAAGGGATAAAGCAGCATATATGAGGCGGGATATTCCCTCAGTTTTAGTGAGTAGAATTCTACCTCTTAGTGTTAGGTCTCGCTGCACACTGGTTCAGTTTTTTTCGTGTATTGTCAATAATTAAATTAAAGTTCAAGTTGCATCTGGCCCTCCCATCTTTAGTGATTGAAATTCCAAGGTAAGTAATACAGTCCTTTACAGGTATATTACATACGGCAGGGATGTCACAGTGTTTGAGAGCAAAAAGTTCACATGTTTTTATATTCAAGCAAAGACCGGAGGCATTAGAGAAGGTATTAATTAAATCAATAGACAAAGGTATCTGAGAAAGGTCTTTTAAAAATAATGTCGTATCATCAGCCAGCTGGCTGATGATAACTTCATTGTCTGCGATTGAGATTCCTTTTAGTGGACTAAGCTTTATATAGTCAGTGAGTAGTTGGGTACAAAGCAAAAAAAGATACGGAGATAACGGACATCCCTGCCGAACCCCACGTTTAAGAAAGAAACGAGGAGAAGTACCGGTATGCAACTTGATTGAACAGTTTCCATTAGTGTACATTGTTCTGATAGCACTGCTAAAATATGACCCAAAACCAAACTTTTCCAGGGCGTGATAAATGAATCTATGTTCTATTGTGTCGAAGGCCTTGTAGAAATCTACAAAAAGAATAAAACTTTCATCAGGGAACAAATCCGAGTAGTCAATTAAATCCACAACTAATCTAATATATTATTTATATATATATATATATATATATATATATATATATATATATATATATATATATATATATATATATATATATATATATATATATATATATATATATAAACTAATCTAATATTGTTGGAGATATGTCTGTTTTTCATGATTGCGTTTCATCGATTATGAAATCTAAGGCTGTTTTTATTCTTTTGGAAAATGTCAATGCAAATATTTTGTAATCATTATTTAGTAAGCAGATTGGACGCCAATTGTCAATAAGAAGTACATCTTTTTTTGGTTTGGGGATTAAAGTTATGAGGCCCTGGGTTAGGGTGGGAGGAAGAGATTCATTATTGATACATTCTGAGAAGACACCAAGGAGGAAGGGTGCAAGCTGTTTAGAGAAAGCTTTATAGAATTCTGAGGTGATACCATCAGTACCTGGAGATTTATTAAGTTTAAGGTGTTCTATAGCTGAAATAATTTCCTGTAATGATATGGGCTTGTCACATAAAACTTTTAGATCAAGGTCAATTGATTTAGTTTCTGTAAGAGATCTCAAAAAACTACCTGCAGATTCCTCGTCATATTTCGATTCATATAATTTGGTATAAAAGTCTGAACAGTAATTTGCTATTTTCCGAGGGTCGTCTGTAATGACTCCATTGATATTTAGTTTTTGTATCGTGTTATGTTTAGCATTACGTTTTTCAAGCTGAAAAAAATATGCAGTGTTCTGCTCCCCCTCCTCCATCCATCTTCTCCTACTTCTAACAAAGATCATCAGCTTTCAATTTGTAAATATCATCCAGTTTATTTTGAAGAAGCATCAATTGTTGTAAATCATTTTCTGATAAGTTATCAGGAGCTTTTTGTGATATTGAAGTTATTTCTGAAATTATATTTTCTTCTTCAGCTTTTTTAGCTTTGGTTAACGAACTCCCATACGTTCTCAAATATTTGGACAATTCGAATTTAAAAAGTTCCCAATTACAGCTGAATTTTTTTTCTGATAAAGATTTAAGCCAAAAATTATTAATTAAAGATTGGATTGTTTTAATCACTGCATCATGTTTTAAGAAAGAGCTGTTCAGTTTCCAGTACGCACCTCTACGCTGAGTGTTAGGATTTAAAAGTATTTGTATTGAGATTGCTTTATGATCTGTTAATGGAGTCGTGAGGATATTGACATTAATAGCATTGCTATCAAAACAATCAGATACCAACCAAAAGTCTATGCGCGATAAGCTAGTATGTGCTTTATTGCTCCATGTAAATGAACTCACATCCGGATTTTTTTCCCTCCATATATCTATTAAGTTAAATTTATGCATGAACTGTATTAGATTGGAGGCCATGTAATTGTTGGTTCGTGGAGGCCACCTATCACGAAGACCATCTAAGGCAATATTTAAGTCCCCACCCATAACTATCATTGCATTGGGGACCCTAACCCATGATGAACCGGTTCTATCCAGATCAGATCGTTGTCCCGGAGACTGAGCTGAAAAACACCATTACCCATGATGCACCGGTACACATGACATCATCATTAACCCTTTTTTTTTTTTTTTTTTTTTTTTTTAACCTTACATCATCATTACCCATGATGCACTGCTTCCATCACCATTACCCATGATGCACCAGCAAGTGTCAGAACTTAAATAGATACATTTATACAGTATACTGAACGTTTTCAATATACTAAAAGAACATGAAATGTTTTTATTTTAATTGATTAACTGCTCAGTATCGGTTTATGCAGAAACAGAAATTGATTATAAAGCGGAATAAACATTACTGCACCTAAACATCTGTCTCCCGGTCTGAGTTCATCTGAATAAACCTGGAATCTAAATAAATAAATAAATAAATGAATAAATAAATAAATAAATAAACCTGGAATCTAAATAAATAAACAAATAAATAAATAAACAAATAAATAAGTAAGTAAGTAAGTAAATAAATAAATAAATAAATAAATAAATAAATAAATAAATAAATAAATAAATAAATAAACCTGGAATCTAAATAAATAAATAAACCTGGAATCTAAATAAATAAATAAGTAAATAAATAAATAAATAAATAAATAAATAAGTAAATAAATAAATAAATAAATAAATAAATAAATAAATAAATAAATAAATAAATAAATTAACCTGGAATCTAAATACATAAATAAGTAAATAAATAAATAAATAAATAAATAAATAAATAAATAAATAAATAAATTAACCTGGAATCTAAATACATAAATAAACCTGGAATCTAAATAAATAAATAAGTAAATAAATAAATAAATAAATAAATAAATAAATAAATAAATAAATAAATAAATTAACCTGGAATCTAAATACATAAATAAACCTGGAATCTAAATACATAAATAAACCTGGAATCTAAATAAATAAACCTGGAATCTTCCAGAAGGAACATGTCGGTTCCAGCAGAGTGTAAAATCAGGTATAAATATCTTCACACGGTAAAACATCAGCAGCAGAAACATAAAACATCTGGAGAACATCTGGAAACATCTACTGTTCTGGTTCCTGGTGAAATGTTTTAGAGGTTCTGAATCCCAGATACGCTGAACTCTTCCTGAGGAGCTCGTTCACACCGACTACAGTCAGACTACAGTCAGACTTTGGTCCGACTTCCGTCCCCCCCCAGACCCGGTAGACCCGGTAGACCCAGTAGACCTGGGCCGGTACTTACAATCTGCAGCTTGCTGAGTTTCCCGGTGTCGGCAGGAAGAAGCTCAAAGTCGTTATCGCTCAAGTACAGAGCTCTGAGAGTCGCTGTGGAACAGAACCAGAACAGAATCAGAACCAGGAAACATCTGGAACATCTGGAGTGATACAGTAATACAGATACAGAGCTCTGAGAGTGGCTGTGGAACAGAACCAGAACAGAATCAGAACCAGGAAACATCTGGAACATCTGGAACATCTGCAGTGAAACTGTAATACAGATACAGAGCTCTGAGGGTCGCTGTGGAACAGAAGCAGAACAGAATCAGGAAACATCTGGAACATCTGTAGAGAAACATCTACGGCGTTAGCATGCTAGCACCTCCTAAAACATGGAACTACGACCCAACGCAGAGCGAGAGCTGTGATTGGTTCTTGGTAGCAACACATTTCTGGTTCCTGAAGCAGTCGTGCACTTCCAGCTCTTTTCTTCATGTGTGATTTCTTTTGTTTAGTTTTTTGCACAATAGTTATCTCTTATCTCTTTGATTCACTGTGACCGGAAAAGCTGGAACTAAACAAAGTATCAGCTAGCTCTCTGGGGGTTTAGCACCGCAGAGAAATGGAGTGACGGAGAAGAACGAAGGTTCACGACAGAGTCACGACGACGGAGTCACGACAACACTTTTTCTCTGCTTTTTTCTCAATATTTTGACTTTTTCTCAAATTTTTTCTCAAAATTTCAACTTTTTTCTCAAAATTTCAACTTTTTCTAAAACTTTTTTGTCAAAATTTTTACTTTTTTCTCAAAATTTCGACTTTTTCCTCAAAATTTCAATTTTTTCTCAAAATTTCAACTTTTTCTCAACTTTTTTCTCAAAATTTTGACTTTTTCTCAAATTTTTTCTCAAAATTTTGACTTTTTTCTCAAAATTTCAACTTTTTCTAAAACTTTTTTGTCAAAATTTTTACTTTTTTCTCAAAATTTCGACTTTTTCCTCAAAATTTCAATTTTTTCTCAAAATTTCAACTTTTTCTCGACTTTTTTCTCAAAATTTCAACTTTTTCTCGACAGTTTAGAAGTAGTTCCTGGTAGGTTAGTGTTAGTTCTCTCAGGTAATAGTTCCTGGTAGGTTAGTGTTAGTTCTCTCAGGTAGAAGTTCCTGGTAGGTTAGTTCAACTTTTTTCTCAAAATTTTGACTTTTTTCTCAAAATTTTGACTTTTTCTCGACTTTGTTCTCAAAATTTCGACTTTTTCTCAAAATTTTGACTTTTTTCTTAAAATTTCAACTTTTTCTCAACTTTTTTCTCAAAATTTCGACTATTTTCTCAAAATTTCAACTTTTTTCTCAAAATTTCAACTTTTTTCTCTAAATTTCAACTTTTAGTTGAAATTGACAGTTTAGAAGAAGTTCCTGGTAGGTTAGTGGTAGTTTAACTCTCTCAGGTAAAGGTTCTCAGGTAAAGGTTCTCAGGTAAAGGTTCTCAGGTACAGGTACTAGGGTAAAGGTACTAGAACTCACTGAGGTAGAAGAAGTTCCCGGGCAGGGACTGGTGGTTCAGGTTGTTGTAGGTCAGATCCAGAACCTCCAGGGCCGGGAGAGAACCGAACCCTCGGGGGAGAGAACTGAGCCGGTTCATGCTGCAGAAACACAGAAAACACACGTTAACAACAACACTAAACCTCTAGGAACCACCAGAGATCAGGTCCAGGACCTGGACCGGTCTAGAGGTGTGTGCGTGCGTTTTTTGGTGTGTGCATGCGTTTTTTGGTGTGTGCGTGCGTTTTTTGGTGTGTGCGTGCGTTTTTTGGTGCGTGCGTGCGTTTTTTGGTGTGTGCGTGCGTTTTTTCGTGCGTGCGTTTTTTGGTGTGTGCGTGCGTTTTTTCGTGCGTGCGTTTTTTGGTGTGTGCGTGCGTTTTTTGGTGTGTGCGTGCGTTTTTTCGTGCGTGCGTTTTTTGGTGTGTGCGTGCGTTTTTTGGTGCGTGCGTTTTTTGGTGCGTGCGTTTTTTGGTGCGTGCGTGCGTTTTTTGGTGTGTGCGTGCGTTTTTTGGTGCGTGCGTGCGTTTTTTCGTGCGTGCGTTTTTTGGTGTGTGCGTGCGTTTTTGCGTGCGTTTTTGCGTGCGTTTTTGCGTGCGTTTTTGCGTGCGTTTTTGCGTGCGTTTTTGCGTGCGTTTTTGCGTGCGTGCGTTTTGCTTGCGAGCGTGAGTTTTTTCGTACGAGCGTGTGTTTTTTGGTGTGTGCGTGCGTTTTTTCGTGCGTGCGTTTTTTGGTGTGTGCGTGCGTGCGTTTTTGCTTGCGTGCGTTTTTTGGTGTGTGCGTGCGTTTTTTGGTGTGTGCGTGCGTTTTTTCGTGCGTGCGTTTTTTGGTGTGTGCGTGCGTTTTTTGGTGCGTGCGTTTTTTGGTGCGTGCATGCGTTTTTTGGTGTGTGCGTGCGTTTTTTCGTGCGTGCGTGCGTTTTTTCGTGCGTGCGTTTTTTGGTGTGTGCGTGCGTTTTTTCGTGCGTGCGTGCGTTTTTGCGTGCGTTTTTGCGTGCGTGCGTTTTGCTTGCGAGCGTGAGTTTTTTCGTACGAGCGTGCGTTTTTTGGTGTGTGCGTGCGTTTTTTCGTGCGTGCGTGCGTTTTTGCGTGCGTGCGTTTTGCTTGCGAGCGTGAGTTTTTTCGTACGAGCGTGCGTTTTTTGGTGTGTGCGTGCGTTTTTTCGTACGAGCGTGCGTTTTTTCGTGCGTGCGTGCGTTTTTTGGTGTGTGCGTGCGTTTTTTCGTGCGTGCGTTTTTTCGAGCGTGCGTGTGTTTTTTCGTGTGTGCGTGCGTTTTTTCGTGCGTGCGTGCATTTTTTTGGTGTGTGCGTGCGTTCTTGCGTGCGTTTTGCTTGCGAGCGTGAGTTTTTTCGTACGAGCGTGCGTTTTTTGGTGTGTGCGTGCGTTTTTTCGTGCGTGCGTGCGTTTTGCTTGCGAGCGTGAGTTTTTTCGTACGAGCGTGTGTTTTTTGGTGTGTGCGTGCGTTTTTTCGTGCGTGCGTTTTTTGGTGTGTGCGTGCGTGCGTTTTTGCTTGCGTGCGTTTTTTGGTGTGTGCGTGCGTTTTTTGGTGTGTGCGTGCGTTTTTTCGTGCGTGCGTTTTTTGGTGTGTGCGTGCGTTTTTTGGTGCGTGCGTTTTTTGGTGCGTGCATGCGTTTTTTGGTGTGTGCGTGCGTTTTTTCGTGCGTGCGTGCGTTTTTTCGTGCGTGCGTTTTTTGGTGTGTGCGTGCGTTTTTTCGTGCGTGCGTGCGTTTTTGCGTGCGTTTTTGCGTGCGTGCGTTTTGCTTGCGAGCGTGAGTTTTTTCGTACGAGCGTGCGTTTTTTGGTGTGTGCGTGCGTTTTTTCGTGCGTGCGTGCGTTTTTGCGTGCGTGCGTTTTGCTTGCGAGCGTGAGTTTTTTCGTACGAGCGTGCGTTTTTTGGTGTGTGCGTGCGTTTTTTCGTACGAGCGTGCGTTTTTTCGTGCGTGCGTGCGTTTTTTGGTGTGTGCGTGCGTTTTTTCGTGCGTGCGTGCGTTTTGCTTGCGAGCGTGAGTTTTTTCGTACGAGCGTGTGTTTTTTGGTGTGTGCGTGCGTTTTTTCGTGCGTGCGTTTTTTGGTGTGTGCGTGCGTGCGTTTTTGCTTGCGTGCGTTTTTTGGTGTGTGCGTGCGTTTTTTGGTGTGTGCGTGCGTTTTTTCGTGCGTGCGTTTTTTGGTGTGTGCGTGCGTTTTTTGGTGCGTGCGTTTTTTGGTGCGTGCATGCGTTTTTTGGTGTGTGCGTGCGTTTTTTCGTGCGTGCGTGCGTTTTTTCGTGCGTGCGTTTTTTGGTGTGTGCGTGCGTTTTTTCGTGCGTGCGTGCGTTTTTGCGTGCGTTTTTGCGTGCGTGCGTTTTGCTTGCGAGCGTGAGTTTTTTCGTACGAGCGTGCGTTTTTTGGTGTGTGCGTGCGTTTTTTCGTGCGTGCGTGCGTTTTTGCGTGCGTGCGTTTTGCTTGCGAGCGTGAGTTTTTTAGTACGAGCGTGCGTTTTTTGGTGTGTGCGTGCGTTTTTTCGTACGAGCGTGCGTTTTTTCGTGCGTGCGTGCGTTTTTTGGTGTGTGCGTGCGTTTTTTCGTGCGTGCGTTTTTTCGAGCGTGCGTGTGTTTTTTCGTGTGTGCGTGCGTTTTTTCGTGCGTGCGTGCATTTTTTTGGTGTGTGCGTGCGTTTTTGCGTGCGTTTTGCTTGCGAGCGTGAGTTTTTTCGTACGAGCGTGCGTTTTTTGGTGTGTGCGTGCGTTTTTTCGTGCGTGCGTGCGTTTTTTCGTGCGTGCGTTTTTTGGTGTGTGCGTGCGTTTTTGCGTGCGTGCGTTTTTGCTTGCGTGCGTTTTTTGGTGTGTGCGTGCGTTTTTGCTTGCGTGCGTTTTGCTTGCGAGCGTTTTGCTTGCGAGCGTGAGTTTTTTCGTACGAGCGTGCGTTTTTTCGTGCGTGCGTGCGTTTTTTGGTGTGTGCGTGCGTTTTTTCGTGCGTGCGTTTTTTCGAGCGTACGTGTGTTTTTTCGTGTGTGCGTGCGTTTTTTCGTGCGTGCGTGCATTTTTTTGGTGTGTGCGTGCGTTTTTGCGTGCGTTTTGCTTGCGAGCGTGCGTTTTTTCGTGCGTGCGTGCGTTTTTTCGTGCGTGCGTTTTTGCTTGCGTGCGTTTTGCTTGCGAGCGTGAGTTTTTTCGTGCATGCGTTTTTGCGTGCGTGCGTTTTGCTCACGAAAAAAAGCAGGCACGCAAAAATGCACGCATGAACGAACGCTCTGTCTCTGTTTCTCTCTCTGTCTCCTATCATCCTGGTATGATGTCTCTCTGTCTCTGTCTCACTGACACTAGTTTCAGTAAGTTGGTCATTCGTATTGCTAAAGTGCTTCTATTTTTAGTTTTGTTTTGTATCCTGGTTTTGAACTTTGCGTTTGTTTTGGATGCATAATTGCATATTTTTAATGAAACCTCAGGAATAACAGCTGACAAGTCTTGTGTACAAGAGGAACTGTATCAATATACCATTAATCAATAATCAGTTTATGATCACATTCAAACTGTTCTGTTCTTGTTGGTCTGGACAAGTATATTGTTGTGTGGTTTGGTTTTAGATTTTACTAAATTTGCAAAGCGTGATCTCTACATTTACTTTTATAAATTATAGTCTGTAACACCGGGTGAGTTGCTTATTGAAATAATATTAATGTCTTTAGCAATAAAAAGGCCAAAATGTCTCATTTTGAAGCATCTGGCCATGGAAATAGGCTGTTATTTTCATAAATGACTGTTTGTCGCCACCTGTTGGTGGATAAATATAATATAGATATATGCACCTGAAACCATTGTAAAGTTAGTAAAACAATGATAGACTGCATTTTAAAATGCTTTGGTTTTTTTCTAAGATGTTTATTTCAATTTACATGAATTGTCAACCGGTCCCTGAGCTTTTTGTTTATGATTGATCTATTTATGATCAATCATCATTTTTGTTATTTCTGCTGGTCCTTTGCACAAAAAAGCTTGGGAACCCCTGCCCTACAGGACCGGTCCAGGTCCAGGTCCAGGTCCAGGTTCTGGTCCAGGACCAGGTCCAGGTTCTGGTCCACTTACCCCAGGTTGAGATGTTTCAGTTTCTGCAGGCTGCTGATCTGGGTCGGCAGCTCCTCAATCTGGTTGTTGAACAAGTTCAGAACCTCCAGGTTCTTCAGCTCAGACACGTTGGGAGGAACCGCTGGAGAATCAGGACAGAACCACAATCACAGTCACAATCAGAACCAGAATCAGAATCAGGATCAGAACCAGAACCAGAATCAGAATCAGAATCAGGATCAGAACCAGAATCAGAACCAGAGGACAGAAGATAAGATAAGATAAGAAATCTTTTAATATTCCCACAGAGGGGACATTTCCAGATTACATCAGCAAAGGGGACAGTGCAAAAACAAGAGGCATCAATATCACACAATAATAATAAAAGAACACTATAAACAGTATATACAATAATAATAATAAGAAGAAGGAGAATAAAAATAGTAATAAGAAATACTAGTATATAAAAAGAATAACAGATGGATATTTGCAGATGTTATTTACATAATTGCACATTGCAGAGAATTCTGATTCTGATTCTGCAGAGAATCAGAATCAGAAAGAATTTTCTGGGAATGTGTGAGAATAAGAAAGTACTGGAATGGAAGGATAGAAATGAGACTATACTGGGGTATGAACTACCAATGTCCTGTAAGGTTCTGTATCTGTTTTCACCAGTGAAGATGTTATATTTATATAGATATTTGAAGACAGATATCTGGTTAAAATCCTGCAGGAATAAAGGCAGTAACCAGGAAGTGAAAGAGGAAACTCCCACTCTGAGGAACTGGCTGGACGTTATAGAGGAGATATTCAATATGTAGTAGTAAACCTTTATTTATGGAGAAACTCACATTTACTGAGACTCCAGCTCAATTTAACACCAAATGTGACAAATGGACGTCATAAAAGGCCTTATATCAACAACGTTGACACCACTAGAGTCTGAATGGAACCGGAGCAGCATGGATGATGTTTCAGGTAAATGTGTTTATCACTGACACTGACAATGTTCTTTATAATGATGCACCGATTGTTCAGTAACTGAAATTGTTCGGCCGAAAATGTCAAAAAAACACTTTGGGTGTTCGGTGGAATAAGAGGGAAAAAACTGAACAATTAATAACGTTGTTGTAAAATAAGGAAATAGACTGGCCGCTCCGTAACGGTTGCACCACAAACATAAATCGTTGGCCAACCAAAAAGTAACCACATAAGAATTTTACCAACATTCACCAGGAGGTGGAACCAAAACAACATAATGCTGGAAATTAAAACATGTTCAGTTTTTTATGTTCAATAAATATTTTCTACCTTGTAATTTTGTAAAAGATTTTTTTCTTTGAAAAGCCTAAATCAAATGTATTTGATTTATGCAATGGTGAAAAACGTCGAAATGTTAAGAAAAATGTCAAAATTTGGTGGAAAAAGTCAGAGTTTTGTGAAAAAAGTCGAAATTTTGTGAAAAAAAGTCGAAATGTTAAGAAAAAAAGTCAAAATTTTGTGAAAAAAGTCGAAATTTTGTGAAAAAAAAGTCGAAATGTTAAGAAAAAAAGTCAAAATTTTGTGAAAAAAGTCAAAATTTTGTGAAAAAAGTCGAAATGTTAAGAAAAAAGTTGAAATGTCGAGAAAAAAAGTCAAAATTTTGTGAAAAAAGTCGAAATGTCGAGAAAAAAGTCAAAATATTGTGAAAAAAGTCAAAAGTAACCACATAAGAATTTTACCAACATTCACCAGGAGGTGGAACCAAAACAACATAATGCTGGAAATTAAAACATGTTCAGTTTTTTATGTTCAATAAATATTTTCTACCTTGTAATTTTGTAAAAGATTATTTTCTTTGAAAAGCCTAAATCTAATGTCTTTGATTTATGCAATGGTGAAAAAATTGGCAAAATAAATGAGAAACTGCTGAAGAACCATGTTCGGTATTGTTCAGTATTCGGCCAAGTGTTTATTATTAGTTTCAGTTTCGGTTTCGGCCACAAAGTTTCATTTGGGTGCAGACCTAGTTCTTTGTGTGTATTCTTGTCTGCTAAAAATCAATAAAGTTTGAGTAATAAAAAAAAAGAAAAAAGAACCAGAATCAGAATCAGAATCAGGACCAGGGGACAGAAAGAAGAACATGAGAGGACAGAACTGACTCTGGATCCTCAGGTCCAGGTCTAGGTCTAGATGGAGGTCCAGGTCTAGGTCTAGATGGAGGTCCAGGTCTAGGTCTAGATGGAGGTCCAGGTTCAGTTCTAGGTCTAGGTCTAGATGAACTTACTTGTTAGCTTGTTGTGGCTCAGCACCAGCTGGGTGATGTGGGACAGAGAAACTGGTCTAGGTCTGGGTTCAGGTCTAGGGTCTAGGGTTCTGGTTCAGGTCTAGGTTCAGGTCCAGGTTCAGGTCTAGATGAACTTACTTGTCAGCTTGTTGTGGCTCAGCACCAGCTGGGTGATGTGGGACAGAGAAACTGAAACAACAGGAAGTTAAAACCATTATAACATCATCACATGTTGGTGGAACTGGACTCTGGAGTCTCTGACTACGTTTACATCAGTTTACATTCAGTCCAAACCCGGTTCAGGTCAATATTCTGGTTCCTGAAACATTAGGAATGTGTTTCCATGCTGAGCTAACAGGGTTATCCTGTATCCATGGTAACAGCCCTGAAGTTGGCGTCGGGCACCGCACATTTCCACGGTCATTTCACTCTTGATTCATCTGAACGTTTGCGTGGAAAAGGGCGTACGCCACGTTTTTGTGCGTGAGGCCCCAGGATTCCTGGAGAAAGAACAGAAACAGATTCCTGTTCCTTCTGACGGGAAATCCCGTTAAACATGATTAAATATTCAGTTTTAAAAGGAGGAACCCAGGGCTCATACTGGGGTTTTTAAAAAACAAAATATGAGAAAATTCTGGTTATTAAAGGGGTTATTGGTGTTTACATGGCCGTGTAACCGGTTATTGATCATATTCTGGTTATTGATCATATTCAGGTTATTGATCATATTCAGGGTTATTGATCATATTCAGGTTTTAAAGGGTTATTGATGCTGGAAACGTAGTCAATAACACACATGACCCCCCGGGTTAGCCTCTAATGAGGTTCAGTTAGTCTCTGGTAAGCTTGTGGAGTAATTAGAGTAACTTACAGAGTCCAGGAACATCTAGGAGGTTAGAAACCCCTCGGTCACTCATATCCACCTCCAGGTTAGTAGAGGTAGTTAGTGGTGGTTAGGGTTATTATAGGGGTTATTATAGGGGTTATTATAAGGGTAGTTAGGGGTAACTCCAGGAGTAACTAGTGTAACTTACAGAGTCCAGGAACATCTAGGAGGTTAGAAACCCCTCGCTCACTCATATCCACCTCCAGGTTAGTAGAGGTAGTTAGTGGTTTATTATAAGGGTTATTATAGGGGTATTAGGGGGTAACTAGGGGAGTATTTATGGGGGTAATCAGAGTAACTTACATAGCCCTGGAACATCTAGGAGGTTAGAAACCCCCCGGTCACTCATATCCACCTCCACATGTTAGTAGTGGTTAGTTAGTGGTGGTTAGGGTTATTATGGGGGTTATTATGGGGGTAGTTAGGGGGTAGTTGGGGGTATTTATGGGGTATTTTAGTGTAACTTACAGAGTCCAGGAACATCCAGCAGGTTAGAAACCCCCCGATCACTCATATCCACCTCCAGGTTAGTATGGGGTAGTTAGGGTTTATTATGGGGTAATTATTAGGGTTATTATAGGGGTAGGTGGGGGGGTATTTAGGGGTATTTAGTAATATTTAGGGGTAACTTACATAGCCCAGGAACATCCAGCAGGTTAGAAACCCCTCGGTCACTCATATCCACCTCCAGCAGGTTTTTATCTCGACTTTCCTCCACGATTTTCTTCAGGGACTTGGACATGTTGCTGGTTCTGCAGACGGAGCTGGTTCTGGTATTTCTGGTATTTCTGCTGGTTCTGGTTCTGGTTCTGGTTAATCCGGGTTAATCCGGACTGGTTCTGGGTGTTTTCTGCGGGACAGAAGCTCTAAACTCCGTTTAAACTCCGTAAAAACTCCGTAAAAACTCCTTAAAAGCTGATTTTCTCCAAACAAACTCACTTCCGCCCAGCGCCAGACACCGGAAGTGGGCGGAGCCCCGCCATATATGGACATGTGTGGGCACGCAGTGACGCGGCCTGCGGGGCCACGCCCCCTCGTCATGGCCACGCCCCCTCGGCCCATCAGCGGTGACGCTGTTTTTCCGCTTTTCTCACTTTTTCTTTGTTTTTACCGATAATCAATCTGTTTTTCCGCTTTTCTTTCTGTTTTTAACGATAATAAATCTGTTTTTCTGCTTTTCTCACTTTTCTTTTTGTTTTTATCGATTATCAATATGTTTTTTCTGCTTTTCTCACCGTTTCTTTTTGTTTTAACGATTATCATTCTGTTTTTTCCTCTTTTCTCACTTTTTCTTTCTGTTTTTATCGATTATCAATAAAGTTGATCAGTTTCCATCAGTCCTTGTATGATCATTTTTCTGGATTCCTTGATTCCAGGATGAACTTTTAACAGTTTGAAGCTGGAATCTTGTTGAAACAGCAGTTTCTGCGTTAAAGAATGTGTTTTTGCATTGCATTTTGTAATTGCATTACAGAAAATAAAGAATTTTATCACAATATTCAAATTTTCTGAGACAGCCCTGTATGTATTCTATTTTTTTTCTTTCTTCTTATTATTATTTATTTATTTTTGTTTAATTATTGTTATGAAAAGTTAAAAAAGAGGAAAATATTGATATTTCTATTGTTATTATAATTTTTTTTTTTATTGCCCTCAATAGATAAATAAAAATCTATAAATCTGTAATTTAAGGGGAATTAATTTAGAATCAGTTGTGGAGGATCCCCTTGGGACCCGGTCCGGGTCCAGGTCCTGGACCCCATCCTCTCCAGCAGGGGGCGGAGCTCCGCGGAATGCTTGGTTCTGATTGGCTGCGGCCGTGATGTCACTCTGTTTGACGAGCCTTCTTTCTGTTTTTATCGATTATCAATCTGTTTTTCTGCTTTTCTCACTTTTTCTTTCTGTTTTTAATGATTATCAATCTGTTTTTCCGCTTTTCTCACTTTTTATTTTTGTTTTTATCGATTATCAATCTGTTTTTCTGCTTTCCTCACTTTTTTTCCAGTTTTTACGGATAATAAATCAGTTTTTTCTGCTTTTCTCACTTTTTCTCTCTGTTTTTACCGATAATAAATCAGTTTTTCTGCTTTTCTCACTTTTTCTTTCTGTTTTTACCGATAATAAATCTGTTTTTTCTGCTTTTCTCACTTTTTCTTTTTGTTTTTATCGATTATCAATCTGTTTTTTCTGCTTTTCTCACTTTTTCTTTTTGTTTTTACCGATAATAAATCTGTTTTTTCTGCTTTTCTCACTTTTTCTTTCTGTTTTTATCAATTATCAATCTGTTTTTTCTCCTTTTCTCACTTTTTCTTTCTGTTTTTACGATAATAAATCTGTTTTTTCATCTTTTCTTTCTGTTTTTACCGATAATAAATCTGTTTTTTCCACTTTTCTCACTTTATCTTTCAGTTTTTACCGATAATAAATCATTTTTTTCTGTTTTTCTCACTTTTTCTCTCTGTTTTTAACCATTATCAATAAAGTTTATCAGTTTCCATAAGTACTTGTGACTTTTTTCTGGATCTGAGGATGAACTTTCATCAGTGTGAATCTTGTTGAAACAGCAGTTTCTGTTATTTAAGGGGAATTCATTCAGAATCAGACTCCGTGCCGCGTTCCATTTGTCCTCGGAAGTCGGAATTTCCCAGTTTCCAGTCGGAATTTTCAACTGGAATGCCACTCGAAGTGGGATTTCCTACTGGGAAAGTGGGAGAAGCTTCACCAACCCCGAGTTACCATTCCAAGATGATTGCCATTCCCAGTTCCCAGTTCCCTGTTCCGATTTTACCTCGGAAATTGGAACTGGGAACTGGGAATGGTCCTGGTCCCCATCGTCCAGAGGGGGCGGGGCTCCTGGTCCTGCCTCCCTGTGATTGGCTGGTTCCGTGACGTCACCGTGCCGAGCCTGCAGAGCAGATTCCTCCGAACCTGGACCAGAACCCGGCCCTGGACCAGACCCCGGACCCGGACCCGGACCCGGAACCACCATGACCCACTTCAACCGCGGCCCCGCCTACGGCCTCTCTGCGGAGGTGAAGAGTAAGGTGAGTTCTGTTCTGGTTCTGTTCTGAACTTCCCCAGAACTTTCTGGTCCGTGCGCGCTCCCGCGGTAAAGGGATGTGCGTGTGCGCGTGCACGTGAGGGGGGGCGGCTCTTTGTTCCTGCGCGTGCACGAGGTTCTAGTTCTGGTTCTGGTTCTGGTCCAGCAGGTCTGGATCCAGAACTGGACCAGTGACGTCACTGGGAGTTCTGGTTCTGCAGCAGGGCCGGCTCTGGAGTTCTGGGGGTCCTGGGCAGGACGGGCCCCCCAGAACCCCCCAGAACCCCCCAGGACCCCCAGAACCACCAGAACCACCAGAACCAGGTCTGGATCCGGACCAGTGGACCCGTGACGTCACTGAGTTATAATAGTTTTTAATTTTTAATTTTAGTTTAGTTTTATTTTGTTTTTACTTTTTCTCCTTCAATTCAGTTAGTTTTAATTAGTTTTTAGTGTGGGTTTGCTAGTTTTTATTAGTTTTTATATTTTCAAAAATGCTTAGTTTTAGTTAGTTTTTATTAGTTTTAGTTTAGTTTTTATTAGTTTTAGTTTTAGTTTAGTTTTTATTAGTTTTAGTTTTAGTTTAGTTTTTATTAGTTTTAGTTTTAGTTTTGATGTCCCGGGCCGTGAGGCGTTCAGGTGCCGGAGCTGCCAGTCGGAGATAAACGGCCAGAGCAGAATAAATCAGAATAAATTGATCGAACCAAATAATAATAATATTAATATATTGACAGAGACGAAAACTGAGGAAATTATATCTATAATTTCAGTTAGTTTTAGTTAGTTTTCTAAACACGCAATATAGTTTCAGTTATTTATCGTTTTTGTCTTTTAATTTTCGTTTTTATTTAGTTCAGTTAGCGAAATGGTTTTTTCAATTTTAGTTTTCGTTATTTCGTTCGTTTTCGTGAACGATAATAACTCTGGGGGTTCTGGGCAGGACGGGCCCCCCAGAACCCCCAGAACCACCAGAACCACCAGTAGAGTCTAGAATATTCCACGGGGGTCAAACTCATCTTTCTTGGCCGGATTTGACCAATTTTTTTCTCGCACGCTCAAAATAACAAAAACGGTGCGAAAATGTTTTTTCTAATTCTTTTTTTTACTATTGTTTTCTAATCCAATATCAGTTTAGTTAATTTTAAAGGAAATATGCACTTTGTTTACACTCTAATTATGTAAAATATATTTCTTCAGGATATTTTCTTGAAATTTCTAGTTTTTTTATCAAATTATGTATAAGATACTTTTAATATCATTTTACAAAGATAAACAGAAACATGTTTTTTTTATATTTCGCTTTTTTATAGGAAATTTAATTAAGAGCTAAATCTTTCTTATTACATCCGAGAGTGTTTCTTTGTGATTTAGAGATTTTTCCAGTACAATTAAGTGTATTTATTTTTTAAAAATTGGTGTGGATATTTACGCCAGTGTGATGAAAAAGTCAGCACTTCTTTTAACTGTTTTACTTTGTCACTATCCTCGTATTCAAAACTGAAATTCTCCTAATAAATATCATCTATCATCTTTTTTAGCAGTGATATTTTTCCTGTGAAAATATATAATAGTAGTCAGTTAATAAAAATAAACGACCGTCTACAAAGAAATAAAATCAGCAAATGGATTCTAGAAAACTAAAAAAATGTCTAAAACTGCTCTATTTGTGGAATAACGATGGATTTGTAGAAGAAATATATTATTGGATATGCTGTGATTCATGGACATTATTTATGCCTTCCTTTTTAGTAAATTAACATTTTGGTTTTTTGAGTTGGAAACTTTTTATTTATTAACTCTTTATCTTCCCATTCTCTAACCTCATTATCTATGCAGGATTCTGAGGGGGCGGGGCTATGATAATGAGGCTCTGATTGGCTGGTGGATTCTGAGGGGCGGGGCTATGATAATGAGGTCTGTGCTGATTGGCTGCCTGAATGACACGATGTTGTTGTTGTTCCGGCTGTTCAGACTCTGCAGAATCTGGTTATTTCCTCCTTCTCTGAGTTGCTGAGGGGAGACCCCTTTATATTTATATTTATAGACAGGGCTGCACATAATTATTTTGGTCTGGTGCTCAGAGGAGCCCCTGGATATGTGACTTGGGCCTCCAAAAACGCGGTGACCCGTCTCGCCGGATCGATAAAAGAGGGATGCAGGAATAAGTTATAGGCAAAACGATATTTATTCACTTATAAAGATGAATGGCTCAATATGGTCCTTTACAAAGTTAATTTATTTCAATAATTCAACTAGAATATGGTTTAAAAGTTAATTTATTTCAATAATTCAACTAGAATATGGTGTAAAAGTTAATTTATTTCAATAATTCAACTAGAATATGGTGTAAAAGTTAATTTATTTCAATAATTCAACTAGAATATGGTGTAAAAGTTAATTTATTTCAATAATTCAACTAGAATATGGTGTAAAAGTTAATCTATTTCAATAATTCAACTAGAATATGGTATAAAAGTTAATTTATTTCAATAATTCAACTAGAATATGGTGTAAAAGTTAATTTATTTCAATAATTCAACTAGAATATGGTGTAAAAGTTAATTTATTTCAATAATTCAACTAGAATATGGTGTAAAAGTTAATTTATTTCAATAATTCAACTAGAATATGGTGTAAAAGTTAATCTATTTCAATAATTCAACTAGAATATGGTGTAAAAGTTAATTTATTTCAATAATTCAACTAGAATATGGTGTAAAAGTTAATTTATTTCAATAATTCAACTAGAATATGGTGTAAAAGTTAATTTATTTCAATAATTCAACTAGAAAATGGTGTAAAAGTTAATTTATTTCAATAATTCAACTAGAATATGGTGTAAAAGTTAATTTATTTCAATAATTCAACTAGAATATGGTGTAAAAGTTAATCTATTTCAATAATTCAACTTAAAAGGTGAAACTAATATATTACCTAGTCTTATTACATACAAAGCAAGATATGTTGAACCTTTATTTGTTATAATTTTGATGATGGAATTGTTTATTGATTTCATAAAATATTCTCTAATTTATTTTTTATTTGGGGTTTTCATAAACTGTGAGCCATAATCAGAGAGCAGCGTCTTGCTGCTGCAGGAATGCTGCATGCAGTGACGGACACTGGCTGATTTATGGTTCCGTGTTGCACCAACGCAGAGCTTACGGGGTAGGATACACAGGAACGCGAACGTACGGTACGCGTCACCGCGTAACATCATGCAGACACTTCTCGGTGAACACACGGTTTCTGTTTCTATCCACGGGTAGTGGTTCAGTTTGGTGTCTCTTTGTAGTTGGTGGCGGTGGAACGCCAAAATAATTACTTAATGGCGCTTGCTTCTTGGACATTTTGACGAGACGTGTCGGAGTTTGTTCAGTAAAGCGGATCCTTACCTCTCTTCCTGCGCAACCCACCGCAGCAACGGACGCGCTGTGATTGGCCAGCCCAGTACCAACTTTGAGTGGCAGTTCTGGGGAAAAGCTCTCCCAATAGATGTTTTAATATTAGTATTCTGGTCTGGCCACAACCAATAAAATGAGCCCCAGCTGTTGGTACGCAAAGGTGCTTCGCAGCACCAGATTGACAGCGCACTGTGGATTTTGACGGCGCATGCGCTCTGGCGGCCCACTTATGTGCAGCCCTGGTTATATATACTTTATAAATGTTAACGAAAGAGAAAACCTGCTTTTCAGAATACTGTAGGTTCACCATTGTTCCAGAATAAAACACATTCAACAGTTATTAGAACAGGATTAAAACTGGACACATTAAAAAGAAGAGTCCGGTCTCAGATCTGAGGTCAGTGAAAGGTCATCACCATGGAAACCATGGAAACTTCAACAGGAAGTGAGTCATGTGATCTGAGACTCTGTTGTTTCATGGAGGGAAGAGGGGGTGGAGGTTTCAGAGGATCCTGGACCAGGATCCAGGTCTGGATCCTGGTCCAGGATCCAGACCTGGATCCTGGTCCTGGTCCTGGTCCTGGACTCTGTTGTCTGAGGGAGGAGGGGGTGGAGGTTTCAGAGGATCCTGGTCTGGATCCTGGACTTCGTCTCAGGTTTCTGGTCCTGAACATGTGAGCAGGTTCTGGTTCAGGTGCTGGTTCTGGTTCAGGTTCTGGTTCAGGTTCTGGAGGATCCTGGAGGTTCTGGAGGATCCTGGAGGATCCTGGAGGTCTAGGACTGTGAGGTCGTTGACCAGATCTGGTTCTGTTGACATTCCAGAGTCTAGTTTCCCATGATGCTTTGCTGCTGCTGTTTACCAGAGATTCTGGACTCTGACCTTCAGCAGGTTCCTAGTGGTTCCTAGTGGTTCCTATGGTTCCTAGTGGTCAGTGGTCAGATGTAACCCAATGTTCAGGTGGGAGAGGGGAGTGGACAAATGCAACTTTCTTAACAAGAAAAACACAAAAATGCAGTAGCCAAAGGCTTTCATAATTGTTACACAGAATATTTAAGTAACAACTTCTGGGGGTCACGCAGGGGTCACGCAGGGGTCATGGGTGACACTGTTGTTATATGTACTCGACATGCGCGAGCGGAGATATCCAGCGCTAACAGATATCCAGCGCTAACAGATATCCAGCGCTAACAGATATCCAGCGCTAACAGATATCCAGCGCTAACAGATATCCAGCGCTAACAGATATCCAGCGCTAACAGATATCCAGCGCTAACAGATATCCAGCGCTAACAGATATCCAGCGCTAACAGATATCCAGTGCTAACAGATTAAATAAACAGGAATAAATAGAACTCCATCGTGTGTAAACGTGTTGTTGTTCAGTTTCATCGGTCTTTTCCAGAAACATCATGTTTCTTCCAGATTTCTAAGAAAAGGGTCAATGACGTGACGCCTATATTTTCTGAAAAACAGATTTTTTTTTCCAATTCAAAAAAGGTTTAAATGGATAAAAAAATACCAGATATATAAACTACCTGTCCCACATGTGGACTCACTTGAATTTTACAAAAAAAATACTAGTTATTTGGGATTTTGTTGTTGTTTAAGCGTCTAAATGTCATGTGGTGCGACCGTCCGACCAGGACTCTTATTTTGAAATCACTCTAAATGTTTTTAAATCAATCTTCTTCTATCTGGCAGGATTTCTGAAGTGTCTTGTAGTGTGTAAGATTGCAACACATTTGTATTTATATTTCCATCATAATATACAAACAAAGTTTGACTGATTATGTCCATTTTATGAAATATCATGTGGGCGACCATTAAAACAACCATTTTTGTAAAATACTGAAAAAAAAGATGTCAAGATGTTAAATAAATTAAATAATTTTAATATGAATCATGGTTGTTTTTAAGGCTAGTGCCAATTCATCTGGACAAAAAAACTCTGAAATCACTTAATTTAAAATGTTTATATGAATTTATGTGTATGTTTGAGCGAAGCCCCAGCTGCTCTAGGATGAGGGTGACGGCTCCAGCTGCTCTAGGATGAGGGTGACGGCTCCAGCTGCTCTAGGATGAGGGTGACGGCTCCAGCTGCTCTAGGATGAGGCTGACGGCTCCAGCTGCTCTAGGATGAGGCTGACGGCTCCAGCTGCTCTAGGATGAGGGTGACGGCTCCAGCTGCTCTAGGATGAGGGTGACGGCTCCAGCTGCTCTAGGATGAGGGTGACGGCTCCAGCTGCTCTAGGATGAGGGTGACGGCTCCAGCTGCTCTAGGATGAGGCTGACGGCTCCAGCTGCTCTAGGATGAGGGTGACGGCTCCAGCTGCTCTAGGATGAGGGTGACGGCTCCAGCTGCTCTAGGATGAGAGTGACGGCTCCAGCTGCTCTAGGATGAGGGTGACGGCTCCAGCTGCTCTAGGATGAGGCTGACGGCTCCAGCTGCTCTAGGATGAGGCTGACGGCTCCAGCTGCTCTAGGATGAGGGTGACGGCTCCAGCTGCTCTAGGATGAGGCTGACGGCTCCAGCTGCTCTAGGATGAGGGTGACGGCTCCAGCTGCTCTAGGATGAGGGTGACGGCTCCAGCTGCTCTAGGATGAGGCTGACGGCTCCAGCTGCTCTAGGATGAGGGTGACGGCTCCAGCTGCTCTAGGATGAGGGTGACGGCTCCAGCTGCTCTAGGATGAGGGGAGGCTGACGGCTCCAGCTGCTCTAGGATGAGAGTGACGGCTCCAGCTGCTCTAGGATGAGGGTGACGGCTCCAGCTGCTCTAGGATGAGGGGAGGCTGACGGCTCCAGCTGCTCTAGGATGAGAGTGACGGCTCCAGCTGCTCTAGGATGAGGGTGACGGCTCCAGCTGCTCTAGGATGAGGCTGACGGCTCCAGCTGCTCTAGGATGAGGGTGACGGCTCCAGCTGCTCTAGGATGAGGGTGACGGCTCCAGCTGCTCTAGGATGAGGCTGACGGCTCCAGCTGCTCTAGGATGAGGCTGACGGCTCCAGCTGCTCTAGGATGAGGGTGACGGCTCCAGCTGCTCTAGGATGAGGCTGACGGCTCCAGCTGCTCTAGGATGAGGGTGACGGCTCCAGCTGCTCTAGGATGAGGGTGACGGCTCCAGCTGCTCTAGGATGAGGCTGACGGCTCCAGCTGCTCTAGGATGAGGGTGACGGCTCCAGCTGCTCTAGGATGAGGCTGACGGCTCCAGCTGCTCTAGGATGAGGGTGACGGCTCCAGCTGCTCTAGGATGAGGGTGACGGCTCCAGCTGCTCTAGGATGAGGGGAGGCTGACGGCTCCAGCTGCTCTAGGATGAGAGTGACGGCTCCAGCTGCTCTAGGATGAGGGTGACGGCTCCAGCTGCTCTAGGATGAGGGGAGGCTGACGGCTCCAGCTGCTCTAGGATGAGAGTGACGGCTCCAGCTGCTCTAGGATGAGGGTGACGGCTCCAGCTGCTCTAGGATGAGAGTGACGGCTCCAGCTGCTCTAGGATGAGGCTGACGGCTCCAGCTGCTCTAGGATGAGGGTGACGGCTCCAGCTGCTCTAGGATGAGGGTGACGGCTCCAGCTGCTCTAGGATGAGGCTGACGGCTCCAGCTGCTCTAGGATGAGGCTGACGGCTCCAGCTGCTCTAGGATGAGAGTGACGGCTCCAGCTGCTCTAGGATGAGGGTGACGGCTCCAGCTGCTCTAGGATGAGGGGAGGCTGACGGCTCCAGCTGCTCTAGGATGAGAGTGACGGCTCCAGCTGCTCTAGGATGAGGGTGACGGCTCCAGCTGCTCTAGGATGAGGCTGACGGCTCCAGCTGCTCTAGGATGAGGGTGACGGCTCCAGCTGCTCTAGGATGAGGGTGACGGCTCCAGCTGCTCTAGGATGAGGCTGACGGCTCCAGCTGCTCTAGGATGAGGGTGACGGCTCCAGCTGCTCTAGGATGAGGCTGACGGCTCCAGCTGCTCTAGGATGAGAGTGACGGCTCCAGCTGCTCTAGGATGAGGGTGACGGCTCCAGCTGCTCTAGGATGAGGCTGACGGCTCCAGCTGCTCTAGGATGAGGGTGACGGCTCCAGCTGCTCTAGGATGAGGGTGACGGCTCCAGCTGCTCTAGGATGAGGGTGACGGCTCCAGCTGCTCTAGGATGAGGGTGACGGCTCCAGCTGCTCTAGGATGAGGGTGACGGCTCCAGCTGCTCTAGGATGAGGGTGACGGCTCCAGCTGCTCTAGGATGAGGGTGACGGCTCCAGCTGCTCTAGGATGAGGCTGACGGCTCCAGCTGCTCTAGGATGAGGCTGACAGCTCCAGCTGCTCTAGGATGAGGGTGACGGCTCCAGCTGCTCTAGGATGAGGGTGACGGCTCCAGCTGCTCTAGGATGAGGCTGACGGCTCCAGCTGCTCTAGGATGAGGCTGACGGCTCCAGCTGCTCTAGGATGAGGCTGACGGCTCCAGCTGCTCTAGGATGAGGCTGACGGCTCCAGCTGCTCTAGGATGAGGGGAGGCTGATGGCCGAAAATAAAGCCGGAAAAACCCGGAAATAAGCCAGAAAAAACCTGAAAATAAACCCGAAAAAAAACCGAAAATAAACCCGAAAATAAACCTGAAAAAACTCGAAAATAAACCCGAAAAAACCCAAAAATATACCCGAAAAAAACCGAAAATAAACCCTTAAAAACACGAAAATAAACCCGAAAAAACCAAAACATAGACACGAAAAAACCCGAAAATAAACCCGAAAATAAACCTGAAAAAACCCGAAAATAAACCCGAAAAAAACAGAAAAAAAAAACAGAAAATAAACCGGAAAATAAACCCAAAAAAAACGGAAACACATCCCAGCTGCTCTAGGATGAGGGGAGGCTGATGGCCGAAAATAAACCCGAAAAAACCCGAAAATAAACCCAAATAAACCCGAAAAAACCCGAAATAAACCCGAAAAAACCAGAAAATAGACACGAAAAAACCCGAAACACACCCGAAAAAAACAGAAAATTAACCCGAAAAAACCCGAAAATAAAACCTGAAACACACCCAAAAATGACCCCGAAAAAACCTGAAAATAAACCCGAAAAAAACCCAAAATGAACCTGAAAAAACCTGAAAATAAACCCGAAAAAACCCCAAAATAAACCCGAAAAAACCCGAAACACATCCGAAAATAAACATGAAAAAACCCGAAAATAAACCCGAAAAACCTCGAAAATAAACCCGAAAAACCTCGAAAATAAACCCGAAAAAACCCCAAAATAAACCCAAAACACATCCCAGCTGCTCTAGGATGAGGCTGACGGCTCCAGCTGCTCTAGGATGAGGCTGACGGCTCCAGCTGCTCTAGGATGAGGGTGACGGCTCCAGCTGCTCTAGGATGAGGGTGACGGCTCCAGCTGCTCTAGGATGAGGGTGACGGCTCCAGCTGCTCTAGGATGAGGGTGACGGCTCCAGCTGCTCTAGGATGAGGCTGACGGCTCCAGCTGCTCTAGGATGAGGGTGACGGCTCCAGCTGCTCTAGGATGAGGGTGACGGCTCCAGCTGCTCTAGGATGAGGCTGACGGCTCCAGCTGCTCTAGGATGAGGGTGACGGCTCCAGCTGCTCTAGGATGAGGCTCCAGCTGCTCTAGGATGAGGGGAGGCTGATGGCCGAAAATAAAGCCGGAAAAACCCGGAAATAAGCCAGAAAAAACCTGAAAATAAACCCGAAAAAAAACCGAAAATAAACCCGAAAATAAACCTGAAAAAACTCGAAAATAAACCCGAAAAAACCCAAAAATATACCCGAAAAAAACCGAAAATAAACCCTTAAAAACACGAAAATAAACCCGAAAAAACCAAAACATAGACACGAAAAAACCCGAAAATAAACCCGAAAATAAACCTGAAAAAACCCGAAAATAAACCCGAAAAAAACAGAAAAAAAAAACAGAAAATAAACCGGAAAATAAACCCAAAAAAAACGGAAACACATCCCAGCTGCTCTAGGATGAGGGTGACGGCTCCAGCTGCTCTAGGATGAGGGGAGGCTGATGGCCGAAAATAAACCCGAAAAAACCCGAAAATAAACCCAAATAAACCCGAAAAAACCCGAAATAAACCCGAAAAAACCAGAAAATAGACACGAAAAAACCCGAAACACACCCGAAAAAAACAGAAAATTAACCCGAAAAAACCCGAAAATAAAACCTGAAACACACCCAAAAATGACCCCGAAAAAACCTGAAAATAAACCCGAAAAAACCCCAAAATGAACCTGAAAAAACCTGAAAATAAACCCGAAAAAACCCCAAAATAAACCCGAAAAAACCCGAAACACATCCGAAAATAAACATGAAAAAACCCGAAAATAAACCCGAAAAACCTCGAAAATAAACCCGAAAAACCTCGAAAATAAACCCGAAAAAACCCCAAAATAAACCCAAAACACATCCCAGCTGCTCTAGGATGAGGCTGACGGCTCCAGCTGCTCTAGGATGAGGCTGACGGCTCCAGCTGCTCTAGGATGAGGGGAGGCTGACGGCTCCAGCTGCTCTAGGATGAGGCTGACGGCTCCAGCTGCTCTAGGATGAGGGTGACGGCTCCAGCTGCTCTAGGATGAGGCTGACGGCTCCAGCTGCTCTAGGATGAGGGTGACGGCTCCAGCTGCTCTAGGATGAGGGTGACGGCTCCAGCTGCTCTAGGATGAGGCTGACGGCTCCAGCTGCTCTAGGATGAGGGTGACGGCTCCAGCTGCTCTAGGATGAGGGTGACGGCTCCAGCTGCTCTAGGATGAGGCTGACGGCTCCAGCTGCTCTAGGATGAGGGGAGGCTGATGGCCGAAAATAAAGCCGGAAAAACCCGGAAATAAGCCAGAAAAAACCTGAAAATAAACCCGAAAAAAAACCGAAAATAAACCCGAAAATAAACCTGAAAAAACTCGAAAATAAACCCGAAAAAACCCAAAAATATACCCGAAAAAAACCGAAAATAAACCCTTAAAAACACGAAAATAAACCCGAAAAAACCAAAACATAGACACGAAAAAACCCGAAAATAAACCCGAAAATAAACCTGAAAAAACCCGAAAATAAACCCGAAAAAAACAGAAAAAAAAAACAGAAAATAAACCGGAAAATAAACCCAAAAAAAACGGAAACACATCCCAGCTGCTCTAGGATGAGGGGAGGCTGATGGCCGAAAATAAACCCGAAAAAACCCGAAAATAAACCCAAATAAACCCGAAAAAACCCGAAATAAACCCGAAAAAACCAGAAAATAGACACGAAAAAACCCGAAACACACCCGAAAAAAACAGAAAATTAACCCGAAAAAACCCGAAAATAAAACCTGAAACACACCCAAAAATGACCCCGAAAAAACCTGAAAATAAACCCGAAAAAACCCCAAAATGAACCTGAAAAAACCTGAAAATAAACCCGAAAAAACCCCAAAATAAACCCGAAAAAACCCGAAACACATCCGAAAATAAACATGAAAAAACCCGAAAATAAACCCGAAAAACCTCGAAAATAAACCCGAAAAACCTCGAAAATAAACCCGAAAAAACCCCAAAATAAACCCAAAACACATCCCAGCTGCTCTAGGATGAGGCTGACGGCTCCAGCTGCTCTAGGATGAGGCTGACGGCTCCAGCTGCTCTAGGATGAGGGTGACGGCTCCAGCTGCTCTAGGATGAGGGTGACGGCTCCAGCTGCTCTAGGATGAGGGTGACGGCTCCAGCTGCTCTAGGATGAGGCTGACGGCTCCAGCTGCTCTAGGATGAGGCTGACGGCTCCAGCTGCTCTAGGATGAGGGTGACGGCTCCAGTTGCTCTAGGATGAGGGTGACGGCTCCAGCTGCTCTAGGATGAGGCTGACGGCTCCAGCTGCTCTAGGATGAGGGTGACGGCTCCAGTTGCTCTAGGATGAGGGTGACGGCTCCAGCTGCTCTAGGATGAGGCTGACGGCTCCAGCTGCTCTAGGATGAGGCTGACGGCTCCAGCTGCTCTAGGATGAGGGGAGGCTGACGGCCAAAAAAATAAACCCAAAAAACCCGAAAATAAACCTGAAAAAAACAGAAAAAAACAGAAAATAAACCCAAAACAAACCCCGAAACACACCCAAAAATGAACCCGAAAAACCCCGAAAATAAACCCGAAAATAAACCCGAAAAAACCCGAAAATAAACCAGAAAAAACCCAAAAATAAACCCGAAAATAAACCCGAAAAAACTTGAAAATAAACCCGAAAAAACCCGAAAATAAACCAGAAAAAACCCAAAAATAAACCCGAAAATAAACCCGAAAAAACTCGAAAATAAACCCCAAAAAAACAGAAAAAACCCGAAAATGAACCCGAAAAAACCCGAAACACATCCCAGCTGCTCTAGGATGAGGGGAGGATCAGAACCTGCAGGTCTGGTCCAGGTCCAGGTCCTGGTTCTGGTTCTGGTTCTGGTTCTGGTTCTGATCTAGTGTTTCTCCTCCAGATTGCTCAGAAGTACGACCTGCAGAAGGAGGAGGAGCTCCGGTTCTGCACCTGGTTCTGGTTCTGCAGGTCTGGACCTGGACCTGGTTCTGGACCTGGTTCTGGTTCTGGTTCTGGTTCTGGTTCTGGTTCTGATCTAGTGTTTCTCCTCCAGATTGCTCAGAAGTACGACCTGCAGAAGGAGGAGGAGCTCCGGTTCTGGACCTGGTCCTGGTTCTAGTTGTCTGTAGAGGACCTGCAGGTCTGGACCTGGTCCAGGTTCTGGTTCTGGTTCTGATGTGGTTTTTCTCCCTCAGATTGCTCAGAAGTACGACCTGCAGAAAGAGGAGGAGCTCCGGTTCTGGACCTGGTTCTGGTTCTAATACCATGTTTCTCCTCCAGATTGCTCAGAAGTACGACCTGCAGAAAGAGGAGGAGCTCCGGTTCTGGTTGGAGGAAATAACCGGGATGTCGATCGGGGAGAATTTCCAGAAAGGTCTGAAGGACGGAGTGATTCTCTGCGAGTGAGTTCTGACCCGGATTACAGTTTCACCGGGATTACCACTAACTAACACGACTAAACTAAACCCGGATTACAGTTCTGACCCGGATTACAGTTTCATGTGCTGGTGGAGCGTAATCTCCTGACTGGGATTAACCCTAACCTTTTAACACGACTAAACCAGGTTTAGCAGATTAAACAGTAATTTTAACACGACTAAACCGGGATTAAACCGGGATTAGCAGTAACTGTGTAAGTGTAAACCAGTCACTGATGAAAGTTGTTTCCTGTCTTCAGACTGGTGAATAAACTGCAGCCCGGATCAGTGAAGAAAATCAACCACTCCCAGCTCAACTGGCACAAGGTAAGAATTTATAACCCCAAGACGTAGGGCTGGGCGATATATCCAGATTTTAATATATATCGATATATTTATAAACGTGATATGGTACGAGACAATATCGTTTATATCGATTCAAAAAAAATAAATATATATTTTGATATATTTTATTTTGTGACAAATTGACTTGAATGTTTTATTAGAGATTGTCACAAATGTTTTGTTATTTGCACAACTGTCAACCTCAGTGGAAAAGTCTGCCTGTTACTGTCTACATTGTATTAATTACAGTGTATTTTAATTTAATTGTTATGCAGGAAAGGGATATTTGTTTTATTTTATTCAAGAAGCATTTTTATTCTATATATGCAGGCAGTTTATTTTTATTTCATGTGTTTTATACATGTTGATATTGTGCAGACCTCTGTTAATAAAGGAACCTGTGTGACATTTGGCACGAGGCTTTGGATTAAAACTGACTGTTTTTTTAAGAAATGAAGCTAACAGAGATGCTAACAGAGATGCTAACGGAGATGCTAACAGAGAAGCTAACAGTGATGCTAACAGAGATGCTAACAGATATGCTAACAGAGATGCTAACAGAGAAGCTAACAGTGATGCTAACAGAGATGCTAACAGATATGCTAACAGAGATGCTAACAGAGAAGCTAACAGTGATGCTAACAGAGATGCTAACAGATATGCTAACAGAGATGCTAACAGAGAAGCTAACAGTGATGCTAACAGAGATGCTAACAGATATGCTAACAGAGATGCTAACAGAGAAGCTAACAGAGATGCTAACAGAGATGCTAACAGAGATGCTAACAGAGATGCTAACAGTGATGCTAACGGAGATGCTAACAGAGATGCTAACAGATATGCTAACAGAGATGCTAACAGAGAAGCTAACAGTGATGCTAACAGAGATGCTAACAGTGATGCTAACGGAGATGCTAACATAGATTCTAACAGATATGCTAACAGAGATGCTAACAGAGAAGCTAACAGTGATGCTAACAGAGATGCTAACAGAGATGCTAACAGAGAAGCTAACAGAGATGCTAACAGAGATGCTAACAGATATGCTAACAGAGATGCTAACAGAGATGCTAACGGAGATGCTAACAGAGATGCTAACAGAGATGCTAACAGAGATGCTAACAGAGATGCTAACAGAGATGCTAACAGAGAAGCTAACAGAGATGCTAACAGATATGCTAACAGAGATGCTAACAGAGATGCTAACGGAGATGCTAACGGAGATGCTAACAGAGATGCTAACAGAGAAGCTAACAGAGAAGCTAACAGAGATGCTAACAGATATGCTAACATAGATGCTAGCAGAGATGCTAGCAGAGATGCTAACAGAGATGCTAACATAGAAGCTAACAGAGATGCTAACAGGGTTGCTAGCAGAGATGCTAACAGAGATGCTAGCAGAGATGCTAATAGAGATGCTAACAGATATGCTAACAGAGATGCTAGCAGAGATGCTAACAGAGATGCTAACATAGATGCTAATAGAGATGCTAACAGATATGCTAACAGAGATGCTAACAGAGATGCTAGCAGAGATGCTAACAGAGATGCTAACAGAGATGCTAACAGAGATGCTAGCAGAAATGCTAGCAGAGATGCTAACAGAGATGCTAACAGAGATGCTAACAGAGATGCTAGCAGAGATGCTAACATAGATGCTAACAGAGATGCTAACAGAGATGCTAACAGAGAAGCTAACAGAGATGCTAGCAGAGATGCTAACGGAGATGCTAACAGAGATGCTAACAGAGATGCTAGCAGAGATGCTAACATAGATGCTAACATAGATGCTAACAGAGATGCTAGCAGAAATGCTAGCAGAGATGCTAACAGAAATGCTAACAGAGATGCTAGCAGAGATGCTAACATAGATGCTAGCAGAGATGCTAACAGAGATGCTAACAGAGATGCTAACAGAGAAGCTAACAGAGATGCTAGCAGAGATGCTAACGGAGATGCTAACAGAGATGCTAACATATAAGCTAACAGAGATGCTAACAGAGATGCTAACAGAGATGCTAACAGAGATGCTAACAGAGAAGCTAACAGAGATGCTAACAGAGATGCTATTCTATAATGCTTTGGGGGAAACCCCAATTATGTCACAGAAAAAATATGGATATATATCGAGTATCAACATTTAGCTAGAAAATATCCAGATATGACTTTTGGTCCATATCACCCAGCCCTACCAAGACAGTATATAAAGTAATGAAATATTGACAATTCATGCAATTATAACTGAAAACTTTAATGTTTTCATACCTTTAAACAGATTTAAAGGCTAAAACATGACACTAGTTATTCTGGTGTCCAACAAAACATTCCTTTTTTGGACATAAACAAAAAAATACCAAAAGTTTTAATGTAATGATGAAAAAAAATCGGTCTTTAGACATATGAATCGATTTTTAGGCATTAATATGAGAATCGATTTAGAATCGGAAAATCGATTTTTTTCAACACAGGCCTGCGTTCTGTGTTTTTCCATCATTTTGGAATCACAGGAGAGTTTCAGGGGTTTGGGAGAGTTTTGTTAATGGTCTTGTTTGTTGTCCACCGTCTCCTCAACGATTGCAACGGTTTATTTTAATCGTAACGTTGTTTCTCCAGCTGGAGAACCTGGGGAACTTCATCAAGTCCATCAGTCCTAACGATTGTAACGGTTTATTTCGATTGTAACGGTTTATTTCAATGGTAACAGCTGGAGAACCTGGGGAACTTCATCATGTTCATCCTGTCCTAACGATTGTAATGGTTTATTTCGATTGTAACGGTTTATTTCAATGGTAACAGCTGGAGAACCTGGGGAACTTCATCAAGTCCATCCTGTCCTAACGATTGTACCGGTTTATTTTGATTGTACCGGTTTATTTCAATGGTAACAGCTGGAGAACCTGGGGAACTTCATCAAGTCCATCCTCTCCTTCGGGCTGAAACCCAGCGACATCTTCGAGGCCAACGACCTGTTTGAGAACGGAAACATGACGCAAGTGCAGACCACGCTGCTAGCGCTGGCTAGCATGGTGAGTACCGGGAACTAGGGAGTACTGGGAACTAGTGAGTTTTGCGTTCGTTCTTTCGTGCGTTTTCGACATTTCAACTTTTTTCTCAAAATTTCACCCTTTTCTCAAAATTTCAACTTTTTTCTCAAAATTTCTACTTTTTCTCAAAATTTCAACCTTTTTCTCTAAATTTCCACTTTTTCTCGACTTTTTTCTCAAAATTTTGACTTTTTCATCCAAATTTCAACTGTTTTCTCTAAATTTCAACTTTTCTCCACTTTTTTCTCAAAATTTCACCTTTTCTCTAAATTTCACCTTTTTTCTCAACTTTTTCATCAAAATTTCAACTTTTTTCTCAACTTTTTTCTCAACTTTTTTCTCAAATTTTTTCTCAAAATTTTAACTTTTTCATCAAAATTTCAACTTTTCTCTCAAAATTTCTACTTTTTTCTCAACATTTCGACTGATACCAGAAAAAGTCAAAATGTCGAGAAAAAAGAAAAAAGTCGAAATGTCGAGAGAAAAAAGGGAAAAAACAAGAAAAAAAAGGAAAAAAGAGGAACCTGATACTGGGAACTAGTGAATATTGGGAACTAGTGAATACTGGGAACTAGTCCCCTGGCTAGCATGGTGAGTACTGGGAACCATTACCATGACCATTATACTGGGAACCAGCTGGTTCCAAGTATAGAGTGGAGTACCGGGAACTAGTACTGGGAACCAGTTCCCTAGCTAGCATGGTGAGTACTGGTTCCCAGTACTGGTTCCCAGTACTGGGAACCAGTACTGGTTCTTCTTCCGGCGAAGGCGGACCCTTCTCTGCTCCTCTCCCTTATCTATCTGTCCTGCTGCTGCTTTTGTCCTGTCTCGTCTTCAGAGTCTCTCCTTTTCACTCCTCCCAAACTCTACAATCATGGAATTGATTAACTGGTCTCTCAGCACAATCAGAAGTCAGGGGGTAAGGGAGCCCTCCTGCCCTGATGGGATGTTTTTTTCTGGATACACAATGGATTCCTGGAAACATTGGAAACCGTTGTGTTTGGTGATTCTGTCTGTCGAGGACGTTGAAGATGCTTCATAATTGGATTTATGGTAGCAGGATTTCTCCTGATCGGAGGAGGGGGATTCCTGGTCTACCGACAAACGCGTAAGTCGTCGACAGCTGTTCTGGCTCTTTCAGAGCTGCCGGACGTGGCTGAAGGATCAAGCAAGGTGATCAACACTCAGACTTTAACGCTGGGGGAGCAAAGCCGTAAACTGGATGTGATTCTTGAACAGAATCTCAGGCTGGCGGCGTCTTTGAGCTCATTGGTAAGATGGAGAAGACCTTGGAGAAGTTGGAAGCTCGGCTTGGCGGGAATTGATCACAAATTCGTCTGTTTGGAGTCGCCATTGATGAACCAGAGACTGAAGGCAGACGGAAAATTACTGAGTCTGTTTTCAATATAATTGTTGATTCTATAATCTGGCCTTGACAGGGCGGTTTTGACGATCGCTCTGGTCACAATCTCCCTGGTGGAATGTAAAAAGGTGACTCTGCCCCCACTAACCCTCCCCTCTCAGGAACATCTGTGGACCTGTTTCAGAACTGGCCGAGCCGTCTGATAACATCAAGGACATTGGCTGAGGAGCAGCTCTGAGAGAAGTTCAGACTTACCCCTACACACACTTACTGATAACCACCTCCCTCAACTCAACACCTTCCCTGGCTCCTCCCTCCTAGCAGCCCCCCTGACACGGTCGCCGGGTTTGATCACCACGAAGGCCGCGGCGATCACTTGGATGAACTGTGCCGTCTGATTTATGTCTGACTTGGCAATAAAGCTTTTTCTGATAACCAGTATCTCCTGTCTTTCAGGCCAAGACCAAAGGTCTGGACACCAAGGTGGACATCGGAGTGAAATACGCAGATAAACAAGCTCGACATTTCAACCAGGAGAAGATCAAAGCTGGACAGTGTGTGATCGGACTGCAGGTAAGACCTGGACCACCGGGGGGCAGTAGAGGACCAGGACCTGGACCTGGTCCTGGTAGAAGGGGTTCAGGGGGGATGTGATGGTGTTTATGGTGGAAAAAAGGACAAATTAGGTAATTTCTCTGGTGATTTTAGGACTATTTCCTAGTGATGCACCGATTGTTCGGTAACAGAAATTGTTCGGCCGAAAATGGCAAAAAAAACACTTTCAGTGTTCGGTGGAATAAGTGGAAAAAAACTGAACAATTAATAACGGCGTTGTAAAATAAGGAAATAGACTGGCCGCTCCGTAACGGTTGCACCACAAACATAAATCGTTGGCCAACCAAAAAGTAACCACATAAGAATTTTACCAACATTCACCAGGAGGTGGAACCAAAACAACATAAAGCTGGAAATTAAAACATGTTTGGTTTTTTATGTTCAATAAATATTTTCTACCTTGTAATTTTGTAAAAGATTTTTTTCTTTGAAAAGCATAAATGAAATGTATTTGATTTATGCAATGGTGAAAAACGTCGAAATGTTAAGAAAAAAAGTCAAAATTTGGTGAAAAAAGTCGAAATGTTGAGAAAAAAAAGTCAAAATTTTGTGAAAAAAGTTGAAATGTCGAGAAAAAAAGTTGAAATGTCGAGAAAAAAAGTCAAAATTTGGTGAAAAAAGTCGAAATGTCCAGAAAAAATTCAAAGTTTCGTGAAAAAAGTCGAAATGTCGAGAAAAAAAGTTGAAATGTCGAGAAAAAAAGTCAAAATTTTGTGAAAAAAGTCGAAATGTTAAGAAAAAAGTCGAAATGTCGAGAAAAAAGTCAAAATACTGTGAAAAAAGTCAAAAGTAACCACATAAGAATTTTACCAACATTCACCAGGAGGTGGAACCAAAACAACATAATGCTGGAAATTAAAACATGTTCAGTTTTTTATGTTCAATAAATATTTTCTACCTTGTAATTTTGTAAAAGATTTTTTTCTTTGAAAAGCCTAAATCAAATGTATTATTTATTTATGTAATGTTTCACCATTGCATAAATCAAATAAATTAGATTTAGGCATGCTTTTCATTGGCATTTACAATTGGCAAAATAAAGTAAAAACAGCTGAAGAATCATGTTCGGTTTTGTTCGGTATTCGGCCAAGTGTTTATTATTATTTTCGGTTTCGGTTTCGGCCACAAATGTTCATTTCGGTGCATCACTACTATTTCCTCAAATGTTCAAGGAAACATCCAGATCAACTGTATGATGATGTGGATCTGGATCCACTACTGTATCAGGAACATCTGGAACATCTACTACTGTCTGATTCCAGACACTAGTAGAGGATCTGGAACATCTGGATCCACTACTACTGTCTGATTCCAGACACTAGTAGAGGATCTGGAACATCTGGATCCACTACTACTGTCTGATTCCAGACACTAGTAGAGGATCTGGAACATCTGGATCCACTACTACTGTCTGAGACCAGACAGTAGTAGTGGATCCAGATGTTCCAGATGTTCCTGATCCAGTAGTGGATCCAGATCCAGACAGTAGTAGTGGATCTGGATCCACTACTACTGTCTGATTCCAGACAGTAGTAGTGGATCTGGATCCAGACAGTAGTAGTGGATCTGGATCCACTACTACTGTCTGATTCCAGACAGTAGTAGTGGATCTGGATCCAGACAGTAGTAGTGGATAGTAATTACTACTGCTACTACTCTACTAGCGGTACTAGTATAGATGGGGACCAACAAGTGTGCCAGCCAGACCGGGATGATTGAGGGATGAATGAGGGATGAATGATGGATGAATGAGGGATGAATGATGGATGAGTGGATGAACAGATGGAGGGGGGGACTGATGGTTCTGGTTTAGGGCTGGGCGATTTTGGACAAAAATAAAATCCAGATTTTTTTCTCCGAAAACCCGATTTTCGATTTCGATTTCGATTTTTTTTTTGTAAAACTACAAAAGACAATGGAATAAATTGTTTCAAATATTTTATCTTTATTTTTAAAGAAAAATAACAAATGTCCCTATTGGGAATGAAGTGCAATTGAAAGATCCTGTAAATCCTCCTTGAGTTTAGTAAAGTGACAACATTTACAGTTTTCTTGACCAAACAAAGACTAGACGAGCTCCGTCTGTAATGCAGCTGCAAAAAAGGAACATCCATTTTACCATTTTCCTTTTTTAACATCGATTGTGATTAATAAATCCGATTTAGGTTTAAAATCGATTAATCGCACAGCCCTATTCTGGTTCTGGTTCCAGATGGGAACCAACAAGTGTGCCAGCCAGGCCGGGATGATTGAGGGGTGAATGGATGAATGATGGATGAGTGCATGAACAGATGGAGGGGGGACTGATGGTTCTGGTTCTCATGGTTCTGGTTCTGGTTCCGGTCTAGATGGGGACCAACAAGTGTGCCAGCCAGGCCGGCATGATTGAGGGATGATTGATGGATGAACAGATGGAGGGGGGACTGATGGTTGTGGTTCTCATGGTTCTGGTTGTCATGGTTCTGGTTCTGGTTCCGGTCTAGATGGGGACCAACAAGTGTGCCAGCCAGGCCGGCATGACGGCCTACGGGACCAGGAGACACCTGTACGACCCCAAGACCCGGACCGACAAACCCTTCGACCAGACCACCATCAGCCTGCAGATGGGGACCAACAAGGGGGCCAGCCAGGTAGGAACCCCCTTAGAACCAGGACTAGACCAGGACCTGGTCTAGATCTAGACCTAGACCAGGTCCCAACCACCCCAGAACCTGGTCTAGATGAGTTCAGACCACCATCAGCCTGCAGATGGGGACCAACAAGGGGGCCAGCCAGGTGAGAACCAGGTCCTGGACCAGGTCTAGACCAGGACCTGGACCAGGTCCTGGTCTAGACCTAGACCACCTCAGAACCTAAACAAGGTCTAGACCAGGTCCAGGTCCTGGTCTGGTGATGGTTAGAGATGGTTAGAGACATGAGGAAAAGTCGAGAAAAAAATTGAAATTTTGAGGAAAAAGTTAAAATTTTGAAAAAACAGTTAAAATTTTGAGAAAAAAGTTAAAATTTTGAGAAAAAAGTGGAAATGTCGAAAACGCACGAGGAAACGCACAAATGCACGGAAAAACGCACGAACGCAGGAAAAAACGGACGAACTCACGAAAAAACGCACGAAATAACGCACGTAAAAAAACGCACGAAAAAACGCTGGAAAAAACGGATGAACGCACGGAAAAACGCACGAAAAAACGCAAGCAAAAACGCACAAATGCACGAAAAAACGCACGAACGCACGAAAAAACGCACAAACGCACACAAAACGCACGAAAAAACGCACGCACGCACGCACGTAAAAAAACGCACGGAAAAACGCTGGAAAAAACGGATGAACGCACGGAAAAACGCACAAAAAAACGCACAAAAAAACGCACGAAAAGACGCACAAACGAAAGAAAAAACGCATGAAAAAACGCAAGCAAAAACGCACAAATGCACGAAAAAACGCACGAACGCACGAAAAAACGCACAAACGCACACAAAACGCACGAAAAAACGCACGCACGCACGCACGTAAAAAAACGCACGGAAAAACGCTGGAAAAAACGGATGAACGCACGGAAAAACGCACGAAAAAACGCACAAAAAAACGCACGAAAAAACGCTGGAAAAAACGGATGAACGCACGGAAAAACGCACGGAAAAACGCACGCAAAAACGCACAAACGCACGAAAAAACGCACGCACGCACGTAAAAAAACGCACGGAAAAACGCTGGAAAAAACGGATGAACGCACGGAAAAACGCACAAAAAAACGCACGAAAAGACGCACAAACGAAAGAAAAAACGCATGAAAAAACGCACTTAAAAAAAACGCACGAAAAAACGCTGGAAAAAACGCAAAAATTTTGAGAAAAAAGTGGAAATGTCGAAAACGCACGAAAAAACGCACGAACGCAGGAAAAAACGGACGAACGCACGAAAAAACGCACGCAAAAACGCAGAAATGCACGAAAAAACGCACAAACGCACAAAAAAATGCACGCAAAACGCACGCACGCACGAAAAAACGCACAAACGAAAGAAAAACGCATGAAAAAATGCAGGAAAAAACGGACGAACGCACGGACAAACGCATGAACGCATGAAAAAATGCACGAACGCACGAAAAAAACGCATGCACGCATGCAAAACGCACAAAAAAACGCACGCATGCATGGAAAAACGCACAAACGAAAGAAAAAACGCACGTACGCACGAAAAAACGCACGAAAAAATGCACCAACGCACGAAAAAACGCACGCAAAACGTACGCACCATGTCATCTGGTTTTCTTCCCCAGCTTTTGTAGAAGTGTCTGATAGGAGCAGCAGTTGTTCGGTGTTGCTGTGATTGATTGATTGATTGATATATTGATTGATTGATTGATATATCGTCTCTCTCCCCGGCAGGCGGGCATGTCGGCCCCCGGGACCCGCAGGGACATCTACGACCAGAAGGTGGCGCAGCAGCCGCTGGACAGCTCCACCATCTCCCTGCAGATGGGAACCAACAAGGTGGCGTCGCAGCGCGGCATGAGCGTGTACGGCCTGGGCCGGCAGGTGTACGACCCCAAGTACTGCCGGGGCCCGTCCGGGGGGGCCGGGGGGGGCGCCGCCCACGGCAACGGCAGCCCGGGCCCCGGCACCGACGCCACCAACGGGACCGACGGCACCGACGGATCCGAGGCCAGCGACGGGGACTACCGGGCCGACTACCGGGCCGACTACCAGGAGGACGAGTTCCAGAGAGGGTTCCACAACGACTACAGCCCCGTCTACGACCAGAGCCCGGACTACTAGACCAGAACCCGGACTACTAGACCGGAACCTGGACTACTAGGACCCCCAGACCAGAACCTGGACTACTAGACCGGAACCTGGACTACTAGGACCCCCCACCCCCCCAGACCAGTATTAAACCCCCAGAACCAGAACCTGCTGCCACCGCTAGTCATTCCTCTTCTTCTTCAGCTCAAATCTGGCAACGAGTCGTAGTAGAAACAACGCCCAACGGTGCCAACGCCCAACGGTGCCAACGCCCAACGGTGTCAACGCCCAACGGTGTCAACGCCCAACGGTGCCAACGCCCTACGGTGTCAACGCCCAACGGTGTCAACGCCCAACGGTGCCAACGCCCAACGGTGCCAACGCCCAACGGTGTCAACGCCCAACGGTGTCAACGCCCAACGGTGCCAACGCCCTACGGTGCCAACGCCCAACGGTGTCAACGCCCAACGGTGTCAACGCCCAACGGTGCCAACGCCCTACGGTGTCAACGCCCAACGGTGTCAACGCCCAACGGTGCCAACGCCCTACGGTGTCAACGCCCAACGGTGTCAACGCCCAACGGTTTCAACGCCCAACGGTGTCAACGCCCAACGGTGTCAACGCCCAACGGTGTCAACGCCCAACGGTGTCAACGCCCAACGTTGCCAACGCCCAACGGTTCCAACGGTTCCAACGTTAGGCGGACTGGGAACCCGCCGCGTGGCCGTGATTGGACGGTACCGGGCCCAGCTGGGTCCCAGTGGTCCAGATCTGAAGAACCGGCCTTAGTTCCCTTAGGTCCCCCCTGTACGTGCCATTTTTAATCCCCAGAGAGTTTCCTGATTCGGGGCAGAAGTCCCCGCGGTTTCAAGTGACCAACCCGAGCGGACCGGTTCCCAGAACCGGTTCCCAGCCGGACCTTTTTAGCCCCTGTGGTGTTTCTGTATTTATCTGTTTTATAGTCACATGAACACGTTTCAATAAAGTCTTAAACTCTTTGATCCTGACGCCTGTTTTTGTTGCCGACATCACCACTCTCGACCCGGAAGTTCCCAGAGGTAAAGTTAGGTAAAGTTCCCAGAGGTAAGTTAGGTAAAGTTCCCAGAGGTAAGTAAAGTAAACCAACTAAAAGAAAAGTCTCTTGGAGCCATGGCCGAAACCCGAACAGGAAGTCGGCCATTTTGAACATTCTGAATTAATCGTGTAATTTTGGTGCAATTTATGCCATTCCTTCAGCAGTTAATTCAGCCTGAACCGTAACATGCACCCAGATGTGTTATACATCAAAATGTGCGTCTCCATCCTGCGACACCACGCATTACTTTTCTCTTTCAAAAGTGTTACCGTGGTGACGCTAGACGCCAAAAAGCGCGTCCCCCTTCATCTGATAGGTTCATATTTGATAGTTCCTACTTTCTGCTATAACTTTTGAATGGTTTGATATAAAGAGTCATGGTGGAGTCATCGGACTCAGTTTTGAGTGCTTGACTTTTATTGATGGAAATTGCACACACAAGGGCCCGTTCATCCGTTCATCTGTTCATCCATTCATCACTGCTGCAGCTTTAATCTTTCTTTTTGTTTTGCTTTGATTTCAGAGGTGTCAAGTAACAAAGTACAAATACTTTTTTACCTTACTTAAGTATAAATTTTGGTTATCTATACTTCACTGGAGTAATCATTTTTCAGACGACTGTTTACTTTTACTCCTTACATTTTCACACAATTATCTGTACTTTTTACTCCTTACATTTTAAAAACAGCCTTGTTAAGGCTGAAATATGCTTCTGCGTCACACCAACGCAGAGCACACGCCGCAGCCGTGACGCCGTGCCGAACCCTTCGGACTTCTCCGTCTCTTCATTTGGTCGCGGTGCAGTACCCCCCGCGGCCACTAGTTAGCGATCTTTTTCTGAATGGTTTATCCGACTTTTTCCGGTCACAGTAAATCAAAGAGATAAGGACAACTATTGTGCAAAAAACAAAAACAAAAAAAATCACATATAAACGAAGAAAAGAGCCCTGGAAGTTCACTACTGATTCAAACCGGAAACCGGAAATGCTTCGCTTTCAAACGAACCAATCACAGCCCTCTCGGTCTGCGTGTGGACGGCGTCTCCTCGACGCGTAGTTACAATTTTCAGGAGGTGCACGTCAGTGACGGCGCAGGTGACGGCGTGTCCTCTGCGTCGATCCAAACCACACGCCGTAGGCACGGCGTCATTTTGACGCAGAAGCATAATTCAGCCTTTACTCTAAAGCTAAACTCCCACGGCTTGGTGGATGTGTGGAGGAGGATGCACGCAGATTGCAGGCAGTACACCTGGTACTACTATCCAGTTAAATTGCTCCATCCGGATAGAGTGAATTTGGTCGTGGTTGTTTCAGATGTTCTTGTCCAGTTTTGTTCTTGCATCCGTTCCCTCAGATTCCTGCAACTAAACTTGGATGTACATTCCAATAAAGGTTAGGATAAATGATAACATGAACATGAAGTTTGACTTTTTGCACCATTACAATACTTATAGGAACTAGTCATCATATCTGCTGCTCTCTGAAACACATGTTAATGCTCAATAGTACACATATATGCTTCTTTAATATATTTATATTAACACATGTTAATGCTCAATAGTACACATATATGCTTCTTTAATATATTTATATTAACACATGTTAATGCTCAATAGTACACATGTATGCTTCTTTAATATATTTATATTAACACATGTTAATGCTCAATAGTACACATATATGCTTCTTTAATATATTTATATTAACACATGTTAATGCTCAATAGTACACATATATGCTTCTTTAATATATTTATATTAACATGTTAATGCTCAATAGTACACATATATGCTTCTTTAATATATTTATATTAACATGTTAATGCTCAATAGTACACATATATGCTTCTTTAATATATTTATATTAACACATGTTAATGCTCAATAGTACACATATATGCTTCTTTAATATATTTATATTAACACATGTTAATGCTCAATAGTACACATACATGCTTCTTTAATATATTTACATTATACTAAGATGCTTCATTTTCAATGGCTTTTTTCCCCCTTACATGACTTTTACTTTTATACTTTAAGTAGTTTTGAAACCAGTACTTTTATACTTTTACTTGAGTAAAAATCTTGAGTTGATACTTCAACTCCTACAGGAGTATTTTTAAACTCTAGTATCTATACTTCTACCTGAGTAATGAATGTGAATACTGAAGAACCTCTGTTTGACAAATCTTTAAAAGTAAAGTTTAATAAAAACAACCCCCCGTCCCCCGTCCGGAGCAGGATCTGGACCTGGATCAGGATCTGGATCTGAGGATCAGACTGTTCTGTCTGTTCAGTCGGGATTTCAGGGAATAAAGAGACAAAGACTCGGCCAATCAGCAGCCTGGGAACGCTGTGGTATTCAGTCAGGCCCCGCCCCCTCACACACACACACACACACACACACACACACACACACACACACACACACACACACACACACACACACACACACACACACACACACACACACACACACACACACACACACACTCGGCTCTGGGAGAATAATCGGGGTTTTGTCCAGTCAGCTCTGCAGGGTTACCATGGTAACCAGACCGTTTTTTTTTTTGTTTTAACAAACTTTATTCAACATTTCAAAAGTACAAAATTCCTTTGAGGAAACATTAGTTTGCAACTGAAACATAAATTCACAACACACACGCGAATATGTAAATCTATAAAAAAAAAATCCAAGATAATCTTCTAGATTAAATTTTAAAAAATAAAATAAAATAATCACAAAATAAAATAATCACAGGGGTTGACATTTCAACAAAAGTGTTTAAGCGCAGTAACATTTTAAATTAAATAGCAAGAGACTCTAACATGGTTTCACATAAATCATTTATAGACTGATTTTCTTTTGAAAGTACCTTAATAGATGTTATATAACTTTTTATTTCGTTTTTAAAACAGACTATGGAGGGTTTGCTGTTTTTCCATTTATTTTTATGTATATGATATTTACCCAAAATTAGAATTATGTTCACCATCCTGGACCTTCTTTGGCAGACCATCCATATAAATTATGACCTGAAACTAAAACAGTTGTTGATCCCAATATTTAACCAGAATAAACATCTTTAAAAAAGCTTTGTGATCGAACAAGAAAAGAATAAGTGTTTAATTGTTTCGTGTTTTGTTTTACTAAATACACAAGGATCTACTTTAAAACCTTATTCTTAGAGTTTAAGCTGCAGGATAAATATAGTTTATTATTTTAAACTGAATTTCTTTTGCTTTGGGTGAAATTGTCCATTTAAGAAACTGCTGTTTGTCTTTGTTAACGTTACTTTATTATCTGTTATCTTTATTTTAGTTGATTTTTTGATATCATTGAATAGCTTTTCTTTAAACACATTTCCAAGTATTTTGTTATTATATTTTCTTTTAACAAATTTCAATTCACCGACTTTTAAATCAGGCAGTTTGACAATCACACTTGAGTATGTAAGAATATTTTTTATCATGTAATTCAAGGGAAGTGGAATATAATATAATATAAATAATAATATAATAGCTCTACAGATTTGATTGAATTCTCTATAAGAGCAATTTAAACTAAACTTTTCTACAAATGTATTAAATTGCAATAAATTGCCATTTACATCCAACAAGTCAGTAACATATAGGACTTTCTTATCATCCCATTCTTGTTTAAATCAGGTCTAAATAAAGGATATCTTATCTTATCTTCCTGTTAATAGTGATGCTTCTGTTATTCCACCAGGGGGAGCTGTTGCGCTAGAGCAGGATTTGTTTACGGAAATGAGACAATTTGATTGGCAGTTTAATTATTTCAAAGTCACATCTCAAAAAATATATTTTGGTATGTGGAACCATATTTAAGCTTTTATCCAATCCACTTTAAATACATAAATACACCAATCATGGATTCAAAATCAGCAGCTTTCAACCCACCATTTTTATATATTATATTCTTTAACCGTCACAGATTTATTAAGGTAGTGGGTTTTATTTTTCCAGATGAAATTAAAAATGACAGAATTTACCTTTTTAATCATTTGAGGAGGAACATAAAGAGAATGACAAGGATATACTATAAGCCAGTGGTTATGGTAACCATGGTAACCATGGTAACCAGACCTGCAGGTCCTGGTCCAGGTCCTGCTCTTGTACCAGCAGGTTTCCACCACCAGGGGGCGCCAGAATCACCAGGATCTGCAGGTTTGGTAACCATGGTAACCAGACCTGCAGATCCTCTAGGGTCCAGATCTTGTACCAGCAGGTTTCCACCACCAGAGGGCGCCACAGCGCCAGAATCACCAGGATCTGCAGGTCTGGTAACCATGGTAACCAGACCTGCAGGTCCTGGTCCAGGTCCTGCTCTTGTACCAGCAGGTTTCCACCACCAGGGGGCGCCAGAGCGCTGATAATCAGGATCTGCAGCTTCACTTCCTCAAAAAACCCTTTTCATTTTCACTTTTTTATTTTCATTTTCATTCTTTCCCTCCTTTTCTTTCACCAGGGAGGAAAAACCAGCGGATCTGAAACCTGAAAAACCCTGTTTTTATTTTATTATTGCATCAAAATTAACAAACGGGGAAGTTTGAAAAAACATAAAACATTAGGAAGTACATTCATATATAAATGCAATTAGTAACTTCATATCAACCTAATCTAATGGAGAACAAATTAAATCTAAATAAATAAATAAATAAATAAAATAAATAAATAATACAGAGAGAATAGAATAGAATAGAATAAACTTTATTAATCCCCCAGAGGAGAAATGTACTTGTGCAGCAGCAAACACACACACACTCAACAATTTTACAAAATACACACAAAGTATGAAAAGGTATAAAAAAGAGAAGGATGCTAAAAGAAAATAAATAAAAATAACCAATAAATAGTCAAATAATGGGGAGGAGTGACATTAGTTTAACATTCATTCTTTATAAGATTTTCAATCTCAAGGAGAAACAGATTAACGTTGGGGGAAGATTTTGCAAATTTTTGTTAATGAATATGGAACTTCCCCATTAAAGTACAAAGTTAGTGATGTAGTCGATATTCTACATAGTCAATATTCTTATAGTTAATATTCTTCAGGCCGTTCATGACCGTGGGTTCTGGTTCAGGAAGTGAGTCAGCACTTTAACCGCAGGAGAAACGCTGCTTTCAGGTCCGTCTGCTGATCTGAATCCTGCTGGATTCCCCCGGCGGTCTGGGCTGCTAGTGGACGGGGGGGTTGAGGGTTGGATTCCCCCGGCGGTCTGGGAGTCTGAGCTGCTAGAGGACGGGGGGGTTGAGGGTTGAGGGTTCAACGCTGCTGCCTGGCTGCAGTCGGCCGGTTGTAAAGAATGTACCAACTCCGTGACCTGGACGGAGCCGCCGACCAGAACCAGAAGAGTCTGAACAACAAATGGACGGAGGACGGACTTTCTTCACTTCACTTCAGTTCATATTTACTTCCAGCAATACAACATTTATTGTTGTATTGCTATTTTGAATATTCGTGTTCCTCAATGTCCTGTTGTATGTTTATTGGGGAGTGCAGTGGAGAACGTGCATGGGAAGATTATACAACGTATCATTGCTCTCGCCTTCCTGTCTGTAAAGAGGTCAATACTCATGAACTGGAAGATTTGCAAACCAAACTGCTTTGACAAATACAACTGGCTGAATGACTTTCTGGACTTATTATCAATGGAAAAGGCAACCGCAATCCGCAAAGATAACAAAAATGACCAATTTGCCCCATGGGCTGTTATTAGACAACACTTGACAATAATGTGATAATGATATGACCTGATGTGTTAGTCACATGCTTCTTATTTTATTTGACTTACTCTTCTTTTAGAGCTGGACCTGATCTGACGCTAGAGGCTCCATCATTTTTAAAGTTCATCTGTACCAACCCTTCCCCCCACCCTCTTTTTTTTTATTTTTTTTTTTATTTTATTGTTATTGTAATGTCTCTTTTTTTATTTATTGTCTTTGTCTTCACTCTGAAAAATAAAAAATTATAAATATAATATATTGTTGTATTGCTGTGCTATTGCGTGCGTTTTTTCGTGCGTTTGTGCGTTTTTGCGTGCGTGCGTTCGTTTTGCGTGTGTTTTTTTGTGCGTTCGTGCGTTTTTTCGTGCGTTTTTGCGTGCGTGCATTCGTTTTGCGTGCGTGCATTCGTTTTGCGTGTGTTTTTTGTGCGTTTGTGCGTTTTTGCGTGCGTTTTTGCGTGCGTGCATTCGTTTTGCGTGCGATTTTTCGTGCGTTTTTGTGAGCGTGCGTTCGTTTTGCGTGCGTTTTTTCGTGCGTTCGTGCGTTTTTGCGTGCGTGCGTTCGTTTTGCGTGCGTTTTTTCGTGCGTTTTTGTGTGCGTGCATTCGTTTTGCGTGCGTGCGTTCGTTTTGCGTGCGTTTTTTCGTGCATTTTTGCGTGCGTGCGTTCGTTTTGCGTGCGTTTTTTTGTGCGTTTTTGTGTGCGTGCGTTCGTTTTGCGTGCGTTTTTTTGTGCGTTCGTGCATTTTTTCGTGCGTTTTTGCGTGCGTGCATTCGTTTTGCGTGCGTGCATTCGTTTTGCGTGTGTTTTTTGTGCGTTTGTGCGTTTTTGCGTGTGTTTTTGCGTGCGTGCATTCGTTTTGCGTGCGATTTTTCGTGCGTTTTTGTGAGCGTGCGTTCGTTTTGCGTGCGTTTTTTCGTGCGTTCGTGCGTTTTTGCGTGCGTGCGTTCGTTTTGCGTGCGTTTTTTCGTGCGTTTTTGTGTGCGTGCATTCGTTTTGCGTGCGTGCGTTCGTTTTGCGTGCGTTTTTTCGTGCATTTTTGCGTGCGTGCGTTCGTTTTGCGTGCGTTTTTTCGTGCGTTTTTGTGTGCGTGCGTTCGTTTTGCGTGCGATTTTTTGTGCGTTCGTGCGTTTTTTCGTGCGTTTTTTTGTGCGTTTTTTCGTGCGTTTTTGCGTGCGTGCATTCGTTTTGCGTGCGTGCGTTCGTTTTGCGTGCGTTTTTTCGTGCGTTTTTGCATGCGTGCGTTCGTTTTGCGTGCGTTTTTTCGTGCATTTTTGCGTGCGTGCGTTCGTTTTGCGTGCGTTTTTTCGTGCGTTTTTGTGTGCGTGCGTTCGTTTTGCGTGCGTTTTTTTGTGCGTTCGTTCGTTTTGCGTGCGTTTTTTTGTGCGTTCGTGCATTTTTTCGTGCGTTTTTGCGTGCGTGCATTCGTTTTGCGTGCGTGCATTCGTTTTGCGTGTGTTTTTTGTGCGTTTTTGCGTGTGTTTTTGCGTGCGTGCATTCGTTTTGCGTGCGATTTTTCGTGCGTTTTTGTGAGCGTGCGTTCGTTTTGCGTGCGTTTTTTCGTGCGTTCGTGCGTTTTTGCGTGCGTGCGTTCGTTTTGCGTGCGTTTTTTCGTGCGTTTTTGTGTGCGTGCATTCGTTTTGCGTGCGTGCGTTCGTTTTGCGTGCGTTTTTTCGTGCATTTTTGCGTGCGTGCGTTCGTTTTGCGTGCGTTTTTTCGTGCGTTTTTGTGTGCGTGCGTTCGTTTTGCGTGCGATTTTTTGTGCGTTCGTGCGTTTTTTCGTGCGTTTTTTTGTGCGTTTTTTCGTGCGTTCTTGCGTGCGTGCATTCGTTTTGCGTGCGTGCGTTCGTTTTGCGTGCGTTTTTTCGTGCGTTTTTGCATGCGTGCGTTCGTTTTGCGTGCGTTTTTTCGTGCATTTTTGCGTGCGTGCATTCGTTTTGCGTGCGTTTTTTCGTGCGTTTTTGTGTGCGTGCGTTCGTTTTGCGTGCGTTTTTTTGTGCGTTCGTGCGTTTTTTTGTGCGTTTTTTTGTGCGTTTTTTCGTGCGTTTTTGCGTGCGTGCATTCGTTTTGCGTGCGTGCGTTCGTTTTGCGTGCGTTTTTTCGTGCGTTTTTGCATGCGTGCGTTCGTTTTGCGTGCGTTTTTTTGTGCGTTCGTGCGTTTTTTCGTGCGTTTTTGCGTGCGTGCATTCGTTTTGCGTGCGTGCATTCGTTTTGCGTGTGTTTTTTGTGCGTTTTTGTGAGCGTGCGTTCGTTTTGCGTGCGTTTTTTCGTGCGTTCGTGCGTTTTTGCGTGCGTGCGTTCGTTTTGCGTGCGTTTTTTCGTGCGTTTTTGTGTGCGTGCATTCGTTTTGCGTGCGTGCGTTCGTTTTGCGTGCGTTTTTTCGTGCATTTTTGCGTGCGTGCGTTCGTTTTGCGTGCGTTTTTTCGTGCGTTTTTGTGTGCGTGCGTTCGTTTTGCGTGCGTTTTTTTGTGCGTTCGTGCGTTTTTTCGTGCGTTTTTTTGTGCGTTTTTTCGTGCGTTTTTGCGTGCGTGCATTCGTTTTGCGTGCGTGCGTTCGTTTTGCGTGCGTTTTTTCGTGCATTTTTGCATGCGTGCGTTCGTTTTGCGTGCGTTTTTTCGTGCATTTTTGCATGCGTGCGTTCGTTTTGCGTGCGTTTTTTCGTGCGTTTTTGTGTGCGTGCGTTCGTTTTGCGTGCGTTTTTTGTGCGTTCGTGCGTTTTTTCGTGCGTTTTTTTGTGCGTTTTTTCGTGCGTTATTGCGTGCGTGCATTCGTTTTGCGTGCGTGCGTTCGTTTTGCGTGCGTTTTTTCGTGCGTTTTTGCATGCGTGCATTCGTTTTGCGTGCGTTTTTTTGTGCGTTCGTGCGTTTTTTCGTGCGTTTTTGCGTGTGTGCATTCGTTTTGCGTTCGTGCATTCGTGCATTCGTGCGTTCGTGCGTTTTTTCGTGCGTTAGAGGACAGGGGGGTTGAGGGTTCAACGCTGCTGCCTGGCTGCAGTCGGCCGGTTCTGAAGAATGTAACAACTCCGTGACCTGGACGGAGCAGCCGACCAGAACCAGAACCAGAAGAATCTGAACAACAAACCGGCCGGAGGACGGACTTTCTTCACTTCACTTCACTTCACTTCACTTCAGTTCAGTTCAGTTCAGTTCATATTTATTTCCAGCAATACAACATTTACAACATAAATGACCTGCGTGCAACAGAAAATGAAGCAAATACCTTTAATTTATGTATTTATTTATTTATTTTATTGTTATTCACACACATGTGAATGTGTTTCCTGGAGGATCAAAAGCTTGTGGAGCCAAATAACATAAATACATTAGACAGGAAATACACACTTATATACACACTAACAATACAACATGCACATTATCACATTACTAACACCTAACATGAAACATGTTGTGATCTACATTTAAAATATATATTATAATATATATATATTTTTTTTTTAGTTTTTTTGCACAATAGTTGTCCTGATCTTTGATTCACTGTGACCGGAAAAGTCGGATAAACCATTCAGAAAAAGATTGCACCCTCTAGCGCTCTGGGGGGTTTTGCACCGCGGCAAAATGGTGTGTTGGAGAAGTCCGAAGGTTCACAACAACGTCACGGCAACAACGTCACGGTAACGACGTCACGGCAACAACGTCACGGTAACAACGTCATGGCAACGACGTCACGGCAACGACGTCACGGCAACGACGTGTGCTCTGCGTTGGTGTAACGCAGAACCATAATCCAGCCTGTAGGAGGAGACCTGAGCTCAGTGCAGGAACTCCCGGGGTTGGTAGAGGGAGCAATGTAGCACTGGGTGATAAAATAGGGAAAAAAATCAGGATAAAAATAGAGAAAAAAAAGAAGAGGAACGACGTCTGGACAGTTTTAGTGCTCAATTATCAGGAAAAGTGTTACATGACGTAACACTTCGATGTATCTTACATCAATATGGCCTTTCTTGACTTCCGTACCAAATGAAAGGATTTTATTACAATGTTTATGTTCAGTTTCTAATATTAGTTCATCTCGGCCGGTTTTATGAGCTGTTTCATGGTACTTCATACTTTCATACTTTATACTGTAACGTTTCACTGAGCGAATCTGTACTGTCATGAAACTGTACCTGATCCTATGCAACTCTGCTAATAAACTCTTCAATCAATCAATCAAAAGCAGGCGGAGACGGCTCTGCTCTTTCACTAGCCGGTTTATCTAGAGGAAGGAAACGAACAGCTTTACAGTCACAAACAAAGGCAGACTCCAACTCTAACATCCTGGTCAAACTCCCAACAATTGAATTATGATGAAGCATTTTGACCATTTGGCCCCCCTGCAGGGACACAACGACGCCTTGCAGATTGCTCAAGCCCCCCCTTATGACTTAGACATGCGGGTTCCAGTTCCTGGGGACCCCTGCCGGGACATTGTCACGCAAGGTCCGGCGTTCTGCATCCCTGCCGAGACTTCCAGCCCCCACAGAGACAAAGAACATATACGGACTTCCTGATCCCTCAGGGGTGGTCCCAAAGCTAAAAGTCCCACCTCTCTCACTGGGCTGGTTTATTCCTGTAACTTTTGTATAAAAACCCTTTGAACAGACTTCCGGTAATGGCGGCGAGACGAGCAGTCGGATAGTTTCAGAGCTCCCAGAAAGGTCTGAAAATTTCCCCATTTTAGAGGTTTCATACCGGCTATTTCCACTAAGAATTTACGGGGAAATACAACATGAGAAAGTCTAGGAACACAACAAAGCAAAACAGCGGAGAAAAACAAGAAATGGCAACAGGAGGAGTTGATGAAGACGTCGACACGTGCGAAGCTACCGAGCGCTCCGCCATGGATGCCCTGACCGCCAGCATCAGTGCTATTCACGCTGAGATTAAAGCAGGACACACGGACATGAAGAAGGAATTGAACTCTTTTCGCGAAACTATTAAAAGAGACATGAAGGAAGAGCTGGGGGACTTTAGAAAAGAAGTCAACCAGAAGCTGAGTGAGATTGGGGCCGAACTGAAAAACACGGAATCCAGGATGGATGAAGCAGAAAGACGCGTGGCTGAAGTTGAAGAGTGGAGCGCCGCTTCAAAGGATGTGCTGCTGCAGGTCCTGCAGGAGCAAGAACGCATCCAATCTAAATTAACGGACCTAGAAGCGCGCTCCCGGAGGAACAACCTGCGCATTTTCGGGGTTCCCGAGGGGGTGGAAGGCGACAATGCCTGTGAGTTTCTGGAGAAGTTTATCAAGTCCAAGTTATCCCTCACAGACATTGATCTGAAAATACAACGCTGTCATAGATCGCTCGGGCCCAAGCCTCCCCCGCAAGCACCCCCCAGATCCATGATCGCTTGTTTCCTAGTTTATAGGACCAAAGAACTGGTTCTGACCAACGCATGGAGGAAAAAAGAACTTCTTCTCAACGGAAAGAGAGTTTATTTCGACCACGACTACCCGGTTGAAATTATGAAGAAAAGAAAGGAGTTGGCACCGCTGAGAAAGGTGTTAAAAGAAAAAGGACTTCGGTTTCAGACACCGGCACCTGCAAAACTCTGAGTCTTTTATGAAGAAAAAACCATAACTTACAACAACATTGGAGAGGCAACGGAGGACCTGCTGAGGAGGGGGATACTACCAGCTGATGGAGGATCTAACCAGGACGCAGCAGCCGACGGCGCGCCACGGACGCGCGCAGCAGCGGCGCCCCGCAGGAGCCCAGGGGGAAACAGCTGGGAGCTCCGCGGACCCACGAGACGCCGGAGCCGCAACGCGGACATTGAGCGGGCCCGGGAGAAGCTTCAGAGGTTTCGAAATACCCTTGCACGAGAGGGGGAGACAGCCTGAGGGGTACCCGTGAGTAATTAAAGACAAAGAACAACTCACCGGTCCATATGAGACTAATTTGTCAGTTATTGAAAAGACATTCAGCAGATAAGCATTGCCTGATCAATACCTTTTTTTTTATTAAGTGTGCATTTTTAATATGATTAAAAGAGTTGAATGTTCTTAGTTTTGGAGTAACTCTGAAAAATATTTCTAAGACCGCATATTCTGGGTGACGGAGACTGCACTAGCGGCCACTATGTGTTCTGACGACACTCAAATGAGGATGTCAGAGCGCGTTTGGAGGGGCCCTCTATTAAGAGGCTTCCTCTCCCTGTTCCGAAGTTATCTTATTACTTCACTTTTGGAGGTCTATTTTGTTCAGATGTCTTGTTGTGTTGCACAGATGTTTTTTGTTTTCGTTTCCAGGTCATTAGGTGAGCATAATGTGTGTGGATTTAAGGGATAGAATGCCATATCAAGAGTACAGTGTAATCACTTTAAATGTTAATGGATTGCAAAACCCCATCAAAAGGAAGAAATTAATAACTAAGATGAAAAGAGAGAAACAGCATATAATCTTTTGGCAGGAAACTCATCTTAGTGATAAGGAACATGAGAAGCTGAAGCTCTTTGGATTTAAGAATACTTTCTACTCTTCTTACAAGCACGGTCAAGCAAGAGGTGTTGCAATATTAATTTCGAATAAAATAACATTCCAATTAACAAAACAGATAACAGATACAGAGGGAAGATACGTTATAGTAAATGGATATATCGATCATAAACCAGTGACACTGTTAAACGTATATAGACCCCCAGGTAACGATACTTTACTTATAAAGAAAATATTTAATATAATCACTGATGAGACTTCGGGGGTTCTTATTTGTGGTGGGGACTGGAATATACAAATGCAACCCTCCCTTGACTCTACCAATGTTACAAAGAGAATAAACCCAGAGACAATCACTGTCAAAAAGTTCCTTTTGAAGCTGGTATGATGGATATTTGGAGGGAAATCCATCCAACAAAAAGACAGTTCACATTTTTCTCCCACCCACACAGTGTATATTCAAGGCTTGACTATTTTTTTTTGTTCCATTCGGACAGACATAGAGTTATAACCTGCGAAATAGGGGTCAAGGATATATCGGACCATGCAGGTGTGTATCTTTCCCTACATCTGGACACTGAAGTTAAAACTTCGACATGGAGGCTTAATACTAGTCTATTAAATGACCCTGAGTGTATAAAATACATTGAAAAGGAATTTAAGGAATATCTAGAATACAATGACAATGATGAGGTGTCTCCAAGTAATGTTTGGGATGCGGCTAAGGCAGTGATCAGGGGGAAGCTCATAATGTGGTCTTCCATTAAAAAGAAGGCCAAACAAAAACAATTAAACGATCTATTACACAAATTGAAAATTCTAGAAATCAAACATGTGGAAACGAACGACCCACAAATCCTGGACCAGATAAACCTGACCAAACAAAGCTTGAATAAAATATATGTTAGTTCAGAGGAGACGAAAGCTAAATTCATTAAACAAAGATATTACGATAACGGGCCGAGAGCTAAGAAATTATTAGCCTGGAGGATAAAAAAGCAACAAGATGAAAGATCCATTTACAAAATCAAAGACCCACAGTCTGGTAGATTATGCCATAAACTGGAAGAAATACAACATTCCTTTGAAAATTATTATAAAGACTTGTACGCACAACCGGAGGATGCCGGATGTTCAAACATTACAGACTTTCTAAATTCATTGGATCTGCCATCCATTGGTACAGTACAGAATAAAATAATGACGGATGAAATAACAAAACAGGAATTGGATGATGCCATTTCGAGACTTAAAACAAACAAAATGCCGGGTGTGGACGGATACCCGGCGGAATGGTACAAAACGTTCAGGGAAATTCTATCACCAACATTACTGAATTGCTTTAACTCTATCCTTAAAGGGGAAGAAACGCCCACATCCTGGAGACAAGCAATCATTACTGTAATCCCAAAGATGGGTAAAGACAAATTTGAATGCAGCTCCTACAGACCAATCTCTATTCTGAATTTAGACTATAAACTGTTTGCCTCAATAATTGCAAAAAGATTGGAAAACATAATTCCAGATTTAATAGACAAAGATCAAACTGGATTTCTTAAAAATAGACAAACACATGATAATACAAGATGGGCCTTACACCTAGTTGACCATATGAGTAAAAACAAGGATAAATCTATTGCTCTGAGCCTTGACGCTGAAAAGGCATTTGATTCTGTCAGCTGGAAATATTTATACTTAACGCTGCAACGATTTGGTTTTAACAGTTCAGTAATCCTAATTTTTAAAAAACTGTACAAATTACCCACTGCAAGAATAAAAATAAATGGCAGTTTATCTAACCATGTACTACTTGGAAGAGGCTGCAGACAGGGATGCCCTCTGAGTCCGGCCCTATTCGCTCTATTCATTGAACCACTGGCACAGGCAATCAGAGAAGATCAATCAATCCAAGGAATTCGGATTCAAGGTATTGAATACAAAATTTGCCTCTTTGCAGATGACATACTGGTCACTCTCTCCCAGCCAGATTTGAGCCTTCCCAAATTAATGTCCTGTATGAAAACCTTTGGTCGTATCTCTGGGTATAAACTAAATACACACAAAACACAGATCCTCTCCTACAATTACAGACCTGCACCGCATATCTACACCCTTTATAACTTCAAATGGGATAACGACACCATTAAATATCTGGGAATTAAAATTCCAAAGGATTTATCCACCATTTATGCTACAAATTACCTGACAATTACTAAAGATATTAAAACAGATTTAAATAGATGGACCTTGTTACCATTAGACCTGCATAACAGGATAGACATCATTAAAATGAACATCTTACCCCGTTTACTTTTTCTCTTCCAATCAATACCCATAGAAATACCACTTAAACAATTTATCGAGTGGAAAAGAATGTTCTCTGTTTTCATATGGAGAGGCCTAAAACCCAGGGTTAGATATAACACTTTGCAACTAACTAAAGAAGAAGGGGGACTGTCTTTGCCAAACATGGAGAACTACTACAAAGCGGCACAATTGAGATATCTGATTTATTGGTGTGATCCAAATTACAGCGCTAAATGGAAGGACCTAGACTTGTCCCAACTGGACATCCCCCTCCAGACACTGCTTGGAGACAGAACTCAATACCTACAACAAAAAGGAAAATTAAACTGCTGGACAAAAACGCCTATAAACATATGGTTTGGGGAATGTCGCAAACATAAATTGGAAAAACAGATCAAACTATTAAGATGGGTGACACATGATAAAGATTTTAAACCTGCTCAGATGGATGGGAGATACAAACACTGGTCCCTTCAAGGAATAACTACATACTGCCTCATCTCTGTTAAAGGAGTATTAGAAAGTTTCCAAACACTAAAAGATAGATATAATTTAGAAAAACATGACTTCTATAGGTACCTTCAGGTTAGAGCCCATTATAACAGTAATATAAAAACAACAGAAGAGTGTAACATAGATCTAATAAATATTTTGATCAACTCATATAAATCCAAGTCCATCAGAAAAATGATTGCTAGACTATACGCATGTTTACAATCTCAAATTGGGAACTCCACACTTTATATTAAACATAAATGGGAGAAGGAAACTAAAATAGAAATATCAGACCAGGATTGGTCAAACATCTGTAAAACCCAATTGAGCACGTCGAGTTCGGGTCTATGGAGGGAATTTGCGTGGAAAAACATGGTCAGATTTTTTATCACTCCAAAAATGAAACATCCACAGAATCAGCCAGGAAGTGGACAATGCTGGCGGGAGTGTGGAAACACCCAGGCAGATCATTTCCACATCTTCTGGGACTGCCCATGATCCAGCCCTACTGGGGGGATATAATAAGTATAACCAATTCAATATTGGGTTTGCAGATCACACAGGATTTCAAAATAATGTATCTTGGGAATATCCCTGCCTTACTTGACCCGAGTGACAAATACCTGTTTAAAATAATGTTAGCAGCCAGTAAAAAAGCTCTAACAAGGAGGTGGCTGACCAAAGAGCCCCCGACAAAAGAGGAATGGACAGGAACAATGAATGAGATATATATCATGGAAAAAATAACTTTCTCCTTGAACCTCAATATGGGTAAATTTAATACTTACTGGTGGAAGTGGTCATCTTATTTTGATGGGTGAAGAAGAGGGTGTAGAGTTGTGTGTGCATCTTTGTGATAATGTGAGGTTTATGAAGATAAACAGGTTCTTCACATCCCTCTCTGTCGGTATATATGTATGTGTAACTGATGGCCTGGGACTTTATGTTTGGGACTTTTGATGGAGGTGAACTTCCAATGCTGCCATGTGGCTTTTCCTTTGCTGTTGATTTCAGAGTGGCTCACCGACCTGACCTGTTGTTACAATCTGTGCACTTTTGTTATTTTTCTTTCTTTTATTTTGCTTTGCTTTTAATTTTATGTCATTGTTACATTTTACTTGTAATGTCGAAAATATAAAAATCTTTAAAAATAAAGTTTAAAAAAAAAAAAAAAAAAAAAAAAAAAACCCTTTGAACAAACCAATTTGTGTCGACACACCAAATACAGACTCGATCTGAGTTGGTCATGTCGAACGCCGGCTTAACTGATTAAAACCTCTCTAAACCACGAGCGGACTTCTGAACTGGTTTTTGATAAATTCCACAACAATTTGGTGCTGTGACCCCGGATTGACAATAGACCTTTGATGGAAACTCCTCTTTGCAGACCAACGACACAATCAGTGACTTCGATCTAAATTTTCAAAAGGTAAAGGATCCACTTCCAAAATCCCAAATTATTGTCGCTGAGTTGTTGTCGAAAGTCTGTGGACTGGAGTACCAGAAAAAAGGTTGACGTCATCCTGAAATTTAGGTAAGTCCGCTGTGTGGTTGTGAGGGTTATTTTTTATTATTTTGTGTTATTGGGAACGTTATTGTAGAGATGTTTTTAGGAACGCTGGCAATTTGATAACACTTGAATTTGATTGTGTTGTGAGAATGTTCTGCTTCTCCTGCCTTAAGAATCTGACTCGCTCTTCTAAAAAGGTTTAATATCTCTGGTAACATTAAGGAAATAATGGCCAGAATGCCATGTTGGTCTGAGTAGTCCAGTGGGACTTATAGCATATGCAGGACTTGAGGTCCAAAAAGAAGTGTTTGGAACACTGAGATACTTGTGGGAAACTGACATATATGTAGAAGAACTGTTTTTTTATAAGTGGGGATGATTTGCTCTCCCAAATACTTGAGGTATATTTCATTTCAGTAAGAATTGACTCGCTCTCCTTGCATCAACAGGAATGATTTGTATGCTCTGAAGTAGACTGATGATTGGAAGAATTAGCAAGTAATTTGTGGGTAAAAGTAAGTGTAATTGAAAGTTTTTTTGGGGGGATCTTACAGAAAGAAAAAAAAAATTGAAAGTTTTTGGGAAGTTTTTCAGTAGAGAGTCAGAGAAAGAGTTGACTGGTCCTTTTAAATACATGTATGGTAATCACGGTACCGATAGTTTTATTTGTTAGTTTTGTTTGTTACTTAGTTAGTATTAAATATTGTTAAAATAACTAAAAAGCACTTCAAACTCCCTCAGATTTTTGGAGGGATGAAAGTAGACGCCGTAATGCAGAATCCCAAATAGCTTCGCTTACTGATCTAAATAAAAAGCTGATGGCTTTACTAAGGAAAGATTTAAAAACACAACGCAGACAAAAATGAAATTAGAGAACCAGTTAAATGATAAAATCAAAACCTTTATCCGGTGAAACTGATTAAAGAATCAAATGACGATGACACTTCTGATGACGACTGGATTTTACAAAAATCCAAGATCTGTTGCCTACAAAATTTGGAGCCAAATAATAGTAAGAGAATTGTGGTCTGTCACGAGATCAGATTGATGGATTCCCTCCAGGGTACATGCAAAATATATATATTTGCTAATTGCCCTCCACAAAGGGTAGGCCTGGATAACGCAAAAGAAAAGAATCTGAAATGTATGAAAATACTAATGTCTTTTTCAAAAGTGTTTCCTACACAGGTTGAGCGCTGAGAGGAGAGCCAAATCAGAGCATCCCAATTTACATAATCTTATCCTGCCTATGGTAACTTCATCATGTAAGTGCATGGAAATCTGTCTGTGGCCTACTATAACGTCTCTGAATGCATGTAAAACTAATCTCTAACTAGAGGTGTCAAGTAACGAAGTACAAATACCTCATTACCTTACTTAAGTAGAACCTTTGGTTGTGTATGCTTCACTGGAGTAATTATTTTTCAGACGTTTTTTTTTACTTTTACTCCTTACATTTTCACGCAATTATCTTTACTTTTTACTCCTTACGTTTTAAAAACAGCCTTACTCTATTTCATTTCGGCCTTTAAAAAAACTATCCAGTTAAATTGTGCCATCCGGATAGAGTGAATTTGGTTGTGGTTGGATGAGAAGTATAAACATATTTGGTTTGTACGTGTCTGGTCTCTGAAACACATGTTAATGCTCAATAATGCACATATATGGTTCTTTAATATATTTGCATTATACTAAGATGCATTCATTTTCAATGGCTTTTAGCCTTAATGGTTTTTCCCCGCTTATATTACTTTTACTTTTGTACTTTAAGTACTTTTGAAACCAGTACTTTATACTTTTACTTGAGAAAAAAATAAATAAATAAATAAATAAATAAATTTTGAGTTGATACTTCAACTTCTACAGGAGTATTTTTGAACTCTAATATCTATACTTCTACCTGAGTAATGAATGTGAATACTTTTGACACCTCTGTCTTTAACACTCGTCCTGACCTTTCCTGTTTTCTTCACTGACGGCTCTGCTTATAAAAATGGAATACCATACGCAGGTTATACAATTTGTGATAATTCTTAATTGTTGAAAGCGCCCTCCTCCTCCAGCTCCACCCAAGTAGATGAAACTATATACTGATCAAAAGGTAAAACTGTTACAATCTATACAGATTCCAGATATGCTTTTGGTTGTGTATATTGTATTTTATAGATTTTATATATTGTGGGCGAACCGAGCATTTTTATCATCCTCGGAGAGACCCGTTAAATGTGGTTAATTGATTGGTGAACTGTTACAAGCCTGTCAACTACCTTCATCTATTGCTTTGTTAAATGTGAAGCCCACACCCAGTCCATGGACCCTGTTTCACTAGGCAATGCTTCAGCTGACCATGCAGCAAAAGAAACTGCCAAATTTGGCTTACCTGTCTATGTAAAACTTTGCCCTTCTATACCCGCTAACGACCTGGTTTCTCCTAATGATGTAGCCCTCCTACAAGAAGACTACTGAGGTGAAGAAAAAACGGATTGTAGCATTCCCATGGTTGTAAAAATGTAAATAATTTGTGGGTCAGCAACGACGGCCGCGTTGTTGCACCCACATCCTTGTACCCGTAAATAGCTGATCACAGTTAGCAATCACAGATGAGCAAAAGGGGGAATGTGTCAGATAGTGTTGAAAGACTGATAAGCTCCAAGATTTGCATCCTATAAAAATATTGCAAACATTATCAACACTTCCCCCCACCGTGACTTTTTTTTTAAGCTCTACAAATAGACATTATGTGAGGGATATGAAATTATTCTTGTATGAAAATGTTCATGTATGAAAATGTTTTTGTATGTGCAGAGAATTTTAAACTGGACTTAAATGGACAATGTTGACACCTGTTAACACCCATTAGGAAGCACAAAACTCACGCCTCATGAAAGGATTATGGGTAGTCCTATGACCATACCAAGCAATTCAGTTCTGTATATATGAAGAAGATGGACTTCCATGCCATGGATGAATCCATGATATCATTCTGTTCTGCTCTAACTTTTGCTGTCCAGTCAATCCACAGACAAGTAAAAGCTGTCCAGTCTCCTCCTAGTGACAAACCGTGCCATAACCTCCAACCCGGCAACTGGGTCTGTGTCAGGGAGTTCCGACGGAAAAACGCCCTGAAACCTCGCTGGTCTAAACCTCAACACGTCCTGCTCACCACCAACACCGCCGTCAAGTGTGAGGGGCGTCTAACCTGGTTCCACGCATCCCACTGCAAGAACACAACTCCTCGACCATGCAGCGGAAACCAGCCGATTCCTTCTTCTTCCTGCCCGGAAGTAGCTGAGCTCCAGCACCTGGGACCTCTGCAGAGGAGCAGGGGAGCAGGGGAGCAGGGGAGCAAAGGAGCAGCGCAGGCCAAACTGTGACTCCACATGCTCTCCTTCTGAAGAACCGCTTGTTAAACATAAAACAAGCCAAAATCCACTGCCCAATTCCATTGAGGATTATAGCTACCTTGCTAAAATGGTTAATCGCTGTTCCATACCTCTACCAAAGGATGTTTACTGGATTTGTGGCGTGAAGGCTTGTGAATATCTTCCAAACGGTTGGTCTGGAATATGTGGTCTGGGCCATGCGGTACCAGCCATGAGAATCGTTCACATTGTTAGAAGAGAATTGTACACACACACACAAACACCATGGACAAGATTTTTTGGTGCCCTCGTTCCAAATTACGGAGTCATGGCAGCTTTGGAACAGATAAGAGATTTATCCCATGCAGTTGAAGATTAGCCAACACCACTGCAAAAGACATGCCTATGCTCTCACAAGAAATGACTGCTGTAGGGATGATGGATTTATTAGCTTCTCAAGGGGGAACTTGTGCTGTCATTAAAACTGAATGTTGTACATTTATACCCGCAATGCCACAGTCCAAGAAATAACGCATCACTTGAAAGATATTTCCAAAATGTTACATACACCTGTCATAAGTAGTTTGTTTCATTGGTTTAAAGAACAGTTAGGACACGTTGGTTACTTGATATTTGAATTTGCTTTGTTGGCTTGTTGTTATTTGGTTTCCGACCACATGTCTAAGGTTTACTTGCAAACATATGTATCACTCAAACTATTACTAAAATGATGTACTCCACTGTAAAAAAAAAAAAAAAAAAAAAAAATTGTGAATTGATGAAGCATTTTGACCATTTGGCCCCCCTGCAGGGACACAACGACGCCTTGCAGATTGCTCAAGCCCCCCCTTATGACTTAGACATGCGGGTTCCAGTTCCTGGGGACCCCTGCCGGGACATTGTCACGCAAGGTCCGGCGTCTTGCATCCCTGCCGAGACTTCCAGCCCCCACAGAGACAAAGAACATATACGGACTTCCTGATCCCTCAGGGGTGGTCCCAAAGCTAAACGTCCCACCTCTCTCACTGGGCTGGTTTATTCCTGTAACTTTTGTATAAAAACCCTTTGAACAAACCAATTTGTGTCGACACACCAAATACAGACTCGATCTGAGTTGGTCATGTCGAACGCCGGCTTAACTGATTAAAACCTCTCTAAACCACGAGCGGACTTCTGAACTGGTTTTTGATAAATTCCACAACAATTAGAACACCAGAAGAAAACTCCCCTCCCTCTTCCTGCCTCCGGCACGCTCCCTTCATGACATCACATTCCTGTGACCGGCAGAGAGATTAGAGAATTCAGGCTGATCTCCCCAACTCTCCCATATCAGGGTCGCGTGCGTGCGTGCGTGCGTGCGTGCGTGCGTGCGTGCGTGCGTGCGTGCGTGCGTGCGTTACATGACTCCTGGCCTGAAAAAGTTTCCCAGTCCGGACGTGCTGATACCAATATTTTAAAGTCTGAATTAGGCTTTTAATTAGGTTTGACATAATGACTAAAATCCCTGCAGCTGAAACCTCATGTGAAGGTTCTGACCGTTTGCTGCTGCTGTGGTTGTCGAGGGCGGATCTGGGGCTTTGTTTTTTTTAGCGATTATGTTTTAACAGGATGTTTAGGTCAAAGGGGCTATCAAGAATGCTCCGCCTCTGCTGGAAACCTGTTTGTGTCGCAGATACTTTAGTCAAGTTTACTTTCACTTCCTCCTGGACGGGTTTCTGGGTGTGCAGCTCCGTGTGAAGGCGATCGGAGCAGTTTTTAAACCGCCAGCAGCTCAGTTTGTGACAAAAGTGCTGCAGATAATTCCCGTTAACGGAGTCACAGCTGGAACTGAAGGAGAAGGAGCCGACGGTTCGACGCGTCCAGATGTTGGAGCGGAGTCGGTGAATGAGCAGCAGTTCAGGTAGGTGATGGTCAGAGCTGTTACTGGTGACGGAAGCAGCTTTACCGTCTCCGTCCGTGTGGAGGAGGAAATGCTGCTCTCCCGCTGTCCCACACTCTGAACCCGCTGAGACGCAGAGACGCGGAGACCGAGAAGGAGCTCAGTATCAGATCATTATTGTGTTTGTGGAAGAAAGAGCTGCCGGCCCGAATAGATCAGAAATATGTGAAGACTAATTATACTTTACTAACTTTACTTTACTTGACTAATTATACTATTATGGCGCTTTAGAACCTCTCTGCCAGCCTCTACTCGACTCGCCCCCGTCTTGCACTTCTCCACTACGGGTGGAGGTGGGTGGATACTTTTTCTGTATCTATTCTGCTGAGGTTCTGAGTGGCTGAGGCGGCTGTATCTGACGTCATCACCCTCCGCACCACTGATTGGTCGGGGGGCGGAGTGTCACTATCTTATTTGAGTCCCTACCCGATTTGAGTCACACATGCGCAGTTGCGTCCAACATCGTCGGCCATCTTGGAAAGCAAAATACGGCAACACCACTTGGACAAACTATATACATAAAAATAAATGGAAAAAAAGGCAAACCCTCCATAATATGTTATAAAAACGAAATAAAAAATGATATAACATCTATAAAGGTACTATCAAAATAAAATCAGTCTATAAATGATTTATGTGAAACCATTTATGTTTTAAAATGTCAATGCCTGTGATTATTTTATTTTGTGACTATTTTATTTATTCATTTTTTATTTAATCTTAGAAGATTGTCTTGGAAAAAATGTATAGGTATATCCCTAACTTATTGTGAGTAGAGTAGAGTCTAAGATTAAATAAAAAAAATAAAAATAAAATAAAATAGTCACAAAATAAAATAATCACAGGGGTTGACATTTCAACAAAAGTGTTTAAGCGTAGCAAGAATGTAACTTAGACTGATTTTCTTTTTATAGATGTTATATAATTTTTTATTTCGTTTTTATAACATACTATGGAGGGTTTGCCTTTTTTTCCATTTATTTTGATGTACGGTATATAGTTTGTCCAAGTGGTGTTGCCGTATGTTGCTTTCCAAGATGGCCGACGATGTTGGACGCGACTGCACATGTGTGACTCAAATCGGGTAGCGACACGGAGCCGTCAGACGTCTGAGTCAGGAAGTGGGAGTCAGCGCGAGAGCAGCTTCCTCATTTTATTCAACAGGCAATGGCAGCAGAAGTCTGTTTCTGATCCAACTCTGAGGTGCAGATGTTCATAAACCTGGTGCTGAGGAGAGAATTAAAAAGGGATGTAGACGGAGATAAGGAACCACCAGATCTACCAGGAGATCTGTCACTTCATAGCTGCTCACGGCTCCAGATGACTTTTCAGCAGCACCGATGAACAAAATAAAAAAAAACAATGCCGCTTGAAGCTTCTCTCACTCTCATTTTTTTAACTTGATATTGAACACAAGCAGCAGCTCATCTATCGTCTATATATCTATTTATCATCTCCTCCAGGTTCTACATCTTTATCTATCATCTCCTCCATCTTTATCTATCATCTCCTCCAGGTTCTCCATCTTTATCTATCATCTCCTCCAGGTTCTCCATCTTTATCTATCATCTCCTCCAGGTTCTCCATCTTTATCTATCATCTCCTCCAGGTTCTACATCTTTATCTATCATCTCCTCCAGGTTCATATATCATCTCCTCCATCTTTATCTATCATCTCCTCCAGGTTCTCCATCTTTATCTATCATCTCCTCCAGGTTCTACATCTTTATCTATCATCTCCTCCAGGTTCATATATCATCTCCTCCATCTTTATCTATCATCTCCTCCAGGTTCTACATCTTTATCTATCATCTCCTCCAGGTTCATATATCATCTCCTCCATCTTTATCTATCATCTCCTCCAGGTCCTCCATCTTTATCTATCATCTCCTCCATCTTTATCTATCATCTCCTCCAGGTTCTACATCTTTATCTATCATCTCCTCCAGGTTCATATATCATCTCCTCCATCTTTATCTATCATCTCCTCCAGGTTCCACATCTTTATCTATCATCTCCTCCAGGTTCTCCATCTTTATCTATCATCTCCTCCAGGTTCTCCATCTTTATCTATCATCTCCTCCAGGTTCTCCATCTTTATCTATCATCTCCTCCAGGTTCTACATCTTTATCTATCATCTCCTCCAGGTTCATATATCATCTCCTCCATCTTTATCTATCATCTCCTCCATCTTTATCTATCATCTCCTCCAGGTTCTCCATCTTTATCTATCATCTCCTCCAGGTTCTACATCTTTATCTATCATCTCCTCCAGGTTCATATATCATCTCCTCCATCTTTATCTATCATCTCCTCCAGGTTCTACATCTTTATCTATCATCTCCTCCAGGTTCATATATCATCTCCTCCATCTTTATCTATCATCTCCTCCAGGTCCTCCATCTTTATCTATCATCTCCTCCATCTTTATCTATCATCTCCTCCAGGTTCTACATCTTTATCTATCATCTCCTCCAGGTTCATATATCATCTCCTCCATCTTTATCTATCATCTCCTCCATCTTTATCTATCATCTCCTCCAGGTTCTCCATCTTTATCTATCATCTCCTCCAGGTTCATATATCATCTCCTCCATCTTTATCTATCATCTCCTCCATCTTTATCTATCATCTCCTCCAGGTTCTCCATCTTTATCTATCATCTCCTCCATCTTTATCTATCATCTCCTCCAGGTTCCACATCTTTATCTATCATCTCCTCCAGGTTCTCCATCTTTATCTATCATCTCCTCCAGGTTCTCCATCTTTATCTATCATCTCCTCCAGGTTCTCCATCTTTATCTATCATCTCCTCCAGGTTCTACATCTTTATCTATCATCTCCTCCAGGTTCTACATCTTTATCTATCATCTCCTCCAGGTTCTACATCTTTATCTATCATCTCCTCCAGGTTCTCCATCTTTATCTATCATCTCCTCCAGGTTCTACATCTTTATCTATCATCTCCTCCAGGTTCATATATCATCTCCTCCATCTTTATCTATCATCTCCTCCATCTTTATCTATCATCTCCTCCAGGTTCCACATCTTTATCTATCATCTCCTCCAGGTTCTCCATCTTTATCTATCATCTCCTCCATCTTCATATATCATCTCCTCCATCTTTATCTATCATCTCCTCCATCTTTATCTATCATCTCCTCCAGGTTCTACATCTTTATCTATCATCTCCTCCATATTTATCTATCATCTCCTCCAGGTCCTCCATCTGTATCTATCATCTCCTCCATCTGTATCTATCATCTCCTCCATCTGTATCTATCATCTCCTCCATCTTTATCTATCATCTCCTCCATCTTTATCTATCATCTCCTCCAGGTTCTACATCTTTATCTATCATCTCCTCCATCTGTATCTATCATCTCCTCCATCTGTATCTATCATCTCCTCCATCTTTATCTATCATCTCCTCCATCTTTATCTATCATCTCCTCCAGGTCCTCCATCTTTATCTATCATCTCCTCCAGGTTCCACATCTTTATCTATCATCTCCTCCAGGTTCTCCATCTTTATCTATCATCTCCTCCATCTGTATCTATCATCTCCTCCATCTTTATCTATCATCTCCTCCAGGTCCTCCATCTTTATCTATCATCTCCTCCATCTTTATCTATCATCTCCTCCAGGTCCTCCATCTTTATCTATCATCTCCTCCATCTTTATCTATCATCTCCTCCAGGTTCTACATCTTTATCTATCATCTCCTCCAGGTTCTCCATCTTTATCCATCATCTCCTCCAGGTTCTCCATCTTTATCTATCATCTCCTCCATCTTTATCTATCATCTCCTCCATCTTTATCTATCATCTCCTCCATCTTTATCTATCATCTCCTCCATCTTTATCTATCATCTCCTCCAGGTTCTCCATCTTTATCCATCATCTCCTCCAGGTTCTCCATCTTTATCTATCATCTCCTCCATCTTTATCTATCATCTCCTCCATCTTTATCTATCATCTCCTCCATCTTTATCCATCATCTCCTCCAGGTTCTCCATCTTTATCCATCATCTCCTCCAGGTTCTCCATCTTTATCTATCATCTCCTCCATCTTTATCTATCATCTCCTCCATCTTTATCTATCATCTCCTCCATCTTTATCTATCATCTCCTCCAGGTTCTCCATCTTTATCCATCATCTCCTCCAGGTTCTCCATCTTTATCTATCATCTCCTCCATCTTTATCTATCATCTCCTCCATCTTTATCTATCATCTCCTCCATCTTTATCTATCATCTCCTCCAGGTTCTCCATCTTTATCCATCATCTCCTCCAGGTTCTCCATCTTTATCTATCATCTCCTCCATCTTTATCTATCATCTCCTCCATCTTTATCTATCATCTCCTCCATCTTTATCTATCATCTCCTCCAGGTTCTCCATCTTTATCCATCATCTCCTCCAGGTTCTCCATCTTTATCTATCATCTCCTCCATCTTTATCTATCATCTCCTCCATCTTTATCTATCATCTCCTCCATCTTTATCCATCATCTCCTCCAGGTTCTCCATCTTTATCTATCATCTCCTCCATCTTTATCTATCATCTCCTCCATCTTTATCTATCATCTCCTCCAGGTTCTACATCTTTATCTATCATCTCCTCCAGGTTCTCCATCTTTATCTATCATCTCCTCCATCTTTATCTATCATCTCCTCCAGGTCCTCCATCTTTATCTATCATCTCCTCCATCTGTATCTATCATCTCCTCCATCTTTATCTATCATCTCCTCCAGGTTCTACATCTTTATCTATCATCTCCTCCAGGTTCTCCATCTTTATCTATCATCTCCTCCAGGTTCTCCATCTTTATCTATCATCTCCTCCATCTTTATCTATCATCTCCTCCATCTTTATCTATCATCTCCTCCAGGTTCTCCATCTTTATCTATCATCTCCTCCATCTTTATCTATCATCTCCTCCAGGTCCTCCATCTTTATCTATCATCTCCTCCATCTTTATCTATCATCTCCTCCAGGTTCTCCATCTTTATCTATCATCTCCTCCATCTTTATCTATCATCTCCTCCAGGTCCTCCATCTTTATCTATCATCTCCTCCATCTTTATCTATCATCTCCTCCAGGTTCTCCATCTTTATCTATCATCTCCTCCAGGTTCTACATCTTTATCTATCATCTCCTCCAGGTTCTACATCTTTATCTATCATCTCCTCCAGGTTCTACATCTTTATCTATCATCTCCTCCAGGTTCTACATCTTTATCTATCATCTCCTCCAGGTTCTACATCTTTAGTGTTGTCTTCTAACATCACATACAATACATCACAGCAGCTTTGCTCCAACTCGCCCACTTCTCACCTGGGTGTCTAAAAACAAACGAGGACGAGGCGAGTGAAGGCGAGACGAGTCGGGGCGCGCTGAGTAGGTACTAGTGGAAGAGCGCCATAACGGTCCAAGTTCAGGTTCAGGCCTAAAAGGAGGAAGTGAACGTGATCAGAAACTCCTCCTGGTCTCTAGTCCAATCACCGGATGTTCTGGCTCCATTTTATGGAGAATGGACCCAGTTAAAGATTTAGACCAGAACCAGAACCAGACTGTAAATATGTTTATTTCTGCTGTAAAGTTGGACTGACGGAGTTCAGCGGAAATTAACTTGCTGTTTAAAAACGCCTCTAGTGGTCAGTGGAGGAACTGCAACCACAGCCCTCTGGACTCTCCAGGGTCTAAGGTGTTTCAGTAATTCAGAGTCAATGATGATCTTCTGTCCCGGAGACAGAAACTAAGAGCAAACGTGTGATTAAATGGAGTGTAAATGTGGGTTGAGGGTGTGAGCTGAGCTGCAGCTCCATGACTCCATCTAGTGGTCGGATAGTAGAAGTGCAGCAGCTTCCTCACTGCTGTCGGACATGAAGAGAAGATCAGTCAGAGCTGGTGGTTGAACATCTACTACTGTAGAAGCCAAGCCAACGCTTTAGGCCACTGAGGTGTATTTCGACGGAAGAACCTTTTTGACGCGCTTACTTTAAATATGCCAGGTGCATGATGAATGAATGTCCATTTCAACTTTCTTTGCGATGCACAATATTGATTTATTTTTACACTCACGTAGTTCAGTTTTCCAGTTACATACAAACATCAGCCTGGTATTGCATGTCAATCCGTGCGTACATGCGTGCGTGCGGTCGAAAACTGTTTCCTCCTGCCAGTCGGAAACACACCTGTCGAGCCATCAAAGGTTCACGGACTAAATAGGGTTTACCATCACACATCAGCCAATCAGCACCTTAATCTGCTCCTACATCTACCATGACGGGTGTTTCTCTGCAGGTGAAGGTAGAAGGTGTGTGTGAGCTGAAGTGAATCCAGCAGCATGGATCAGTGTGAGGACAGAGAGGAGGGAGTCCTTCCCTTCAAAACCTCCCCCAGGGGAAAACCTGGGAGAGAAGAAGAGAGGTGAGATGATCTAACTGTCCATGATTTGATTTTTATTTTGATTTTATTAGGGATCCCCATTACCTGGTGCCGTAGCGACCAGCTAGTCTTCCTGGTGTTATGCCCCCAGTCTAGGGGTGCCTAGGACACAACATGAAAAGGCCCCATCTTCCCCAAGTCCCAAGTAGCCACAAACAAGATTTGGTTTCACTTTAAAAAGGAAGTGATTTATTAACAAAAGTAGATCAACTTGAAAAGTAAACTGAGACTGAGCTACTAGGCTTCAGGGTGGACAAAGGCCAAAACAACAAACAAAAGGGTCCTGTCTTAGGAGTAGGTAACTGACCTGTCAAACAAAAGAAAACAAATGACACAAGGTTTACCTCCCTGACTAAAATAAACAGGAGAAAACGAAGTTAACAGAATTGGCAGCCCACCCTTACTTTACTCAAAAGTCAATATCTTCCAAAACCTATACAAAGTGCTAAGCACAAGGTGTGGCCGGTTGGGAGAGGAGGAGGATGAGTCTGCAACCTGCTTGCAGCCCCCTGGTGGCGGCCATCTTGGCTCCTTTTATATCAGGTGGTTGTCGTTTCAGCCAATCACCATCCAGGGCATGGAACCTTCCCACCAATGACCGCACGGCTGTGGAACACACCTATCTGCATATTAGATTAACACAAGAGAATCAAAGGGCACACACACCCACACAAGACAGACTACAAAAATATGACCACAGTCATAACACTGGGGTCCACATAAAAGACATACAAAATAGATTTACAAATACAACATTAATTAATATCAGTATTCAGTACTAAAAAACCTTACAATTTAAAAACAAGTTACATGATGGGAGTTGTTAAAAAAGCATGGTAAACAAAAAAAACAAAAACAAAATACTAAAAAAAAACCTTACAGTGACAAATACAATTTTAACTTCTTTTTAAAAGTAAGTTTACTGAAAAGGGTATTGCAGAGGTTTTGGGGCAGGTTATTCCAAAGAGCCAATGATGGATATATGAAAGTTCTCTTTAAAGCATTTGTCTTTGGACCTGGTAGTACAAGATGTCCATTACTGGAACCTCTACTGTTGTGATCATGCACAGTATTGCTATAAACTATTTGACTATAAATAAAAACAGGACTTTTACAGATTATGACTGACCTGAACAGTACAAGCTTATTAAAATACAACCTTTTATCTACTGTAAGCCAAGAAAGGCTGGCATGCATGTGGCTCACATTAGACCTAGGTGAGCAGCCGAGAACTAACCGTGCTGCCCTGTTCTGGACAACCTGGAGCTTCCTCAGGTCATCACTAGCAGCAAATGACCACACGGTGGAGCAATAGTCAAGATGACATAGAGCAAGACTCTGAACAATCTGACATAAAAGTGGTTAAAACACATAAAACACAAGCAACACATTTCCTGGCTATACCAATTGCTCTGCCCATTTTTGACACAATATAATTAATATGGTTTGACCAAGACAGAGCACAGTCTATCATCACTCCAAGGAGTTTTGTATTTTCAACTTGTTTAACTGGCGAATTACTCAACCTTAAATCAAGCATAGGCCTGTTAACTAGCCTATGCCTTGTACCCAGCACCATACATTTGGTCTTGGAAATGTTAAGGGCAAGTCTATTGCATACTACCCAGTCATGCACCACTTTTAGCTCTCTACTCAAGACCTCATTAAGTATGCTGCATAACGGTGCAGCGTAATATAAAGTAGAATCATCGGCATAAAGTACTGTAGTGGCATATTTAGTAGCCCAAGACAGGTCATTTGTAAATAATGAAAAGAGCAAAGGCCCCAGGCAGCTCCCTTGTGGCACGCCGCACGTCTGCTACTGGACAGACTGCCATTTAGATAAACCTTCTGTGATCTGAAAGACAAATAACTTTTTATCCACTTTAAAGCAGAGTCACTAAAACCATAACATTTAAGTTTGTCCATCAATAGAGAATTATCAAGAACATCAAATGCGGCACGGAAATCTAATAGTACAACTCCCACCATCATAGAGTTGTCCATAGCTTTAAGCCAGTCATCAGTCATTTGAATTAAAGCGGTTGAAGTTGAATGGCCAGCTCTGTAGGCATGCTGAGAGTCTGTTGCAAGCATGTTTGACACAAAATAAGACTGAATTTGTTCATGCACCAACTTTTCCATCATTTTGCTCAAAATAGGTAAAATACTTATAGGTCTAGAATTCCCCTCATTGAAAGCAGATTTAGTATCCTTAGGTAGAGGAATTACCTTGGCCTCCTTCCAAATCTTTGGACATAGGCCCACATCCAAACACCTATTAAAAATATAGCAGATAGGAGATGCTATGATACCAGCAGTCATTCTAAGCAGTTTGCTATCTAGGTTGTCTAAGCCTGCTAATGTACTGTCAGGAAGTGAGAGGAGAAGCCGCTCAACCTCACTGGCATCAACCTGATGAAATTCAAAGACACAACCTTTATCTTTCATTATAAGATTCTTTATACAGTCATTTGATGCTGAGTTGTCTGACATATTCATAGCCTGCCTCAATTTAGATACTTTATCCACATAATAATCATTAAAGTGATTTGCAATATCACCTGGTTTAGTAAGAACAAGTCCATGTGATTCCACTAATGGTGTGCACACAGTTGACTTGCGTCCCATGATTTCATTTAGAACGTTCCATATTTGCTTGGTATCATATCTTGCATCATATAACCTTTGTTTATAATACTCCCTTTTTTTAACCTTATTTAGTTTTGTTGCCTCATTACGTAGCAAACAGTATTTTTGCCTGTCATCAATGGATCCTGAACTCACTGATAACTTTTTGGCCATGTCTCTTTCAGTCATTAGAGACCTAAGATATTGATCAAGCCATGGGGCAGACCTGTTTTTGACCATAAACTTTTTTAGAGGAGCATATTTGTTTACAACATTCATAAATAAAGACATGAATAAATCCAGTGCAGCTTCAGGGTCGGCTACATTGCACACCATATTCCAATTTACCCTCGATATTTCATCAATAAATGTATTTTCATTAAATCTCTTGTAGGACCGTGTCAAAATGATTTTAGCTTTAGGTTTTGGCACTTTTGTATATCTAGTGACAGCAATTATATTGTGGTCACTAAAACCTACAGGAACTGAAATGGCCTTAGAACATTGTTCAGAAGCATTTGTATAAATATGGTCAATGCATGTACCAGAGATAACACCATCACTACCCAGACTTATTCTTGGGACAAGGGACGATTTGAGACAAATTACAAGCATCTAATATAGAGACCAACTTATTTCTGTTTGGACATGACTGTACCAGCCAGCAAACATTCATATCACCTAATAGGTAAATTTCTCTGTTTTCATCTGCTATCTTGTCAAACATCTCACACAACCCCTGCATATACATAGCATCGGCACTAGGGGGCCTGTAGAAACAACATACCAGTATTGGTTTTAAATAAGGCAAATGGACTTGCACACAAATCATTTCTAAGTCTTCCCTCATCAGATCATTACGTATTTTGGCAGGTAAATTATCTTGGACATAAAGAGCCACTCCACCTCCAAACCTATTTCTATCTTTTCTGAAAATAGAAAACCCATCAATAGTTACACTTGAATCAGAGAAGGAATCATCAAGGTGGGTCTCAGAAATAGCAATGATGTTGATACAGTTCTCTGTGATAATACGCTCTACATCATGATACTTATTACGCAGACTGCATACATTTACATGAGCTAGAACCATGCCCTTGGGCAAGCCCAGTTTAATGCAGCCAGGCATATCAGTATTGGATGTAGTCATAGCAATGAACTTAAAACAAAAACGAAAATGAAACAAAAAACAAACACTGACTCAAAAGAGCCAGGGGGTCACCTCCGAGTCTCTGTACAGTTGTCCGTTTATGTACAGCTTATCGACTGACAAGGCCACTTTGTGATCCAGATCCCTGTTTTCCTTCATGATTGGATACAGTTTCTTTCTCCTGTCATTGATCTCCTTGGGGAAATGTTCATTTACCCAAAAAGAGGACCCCTTCAGATCCTTGCCATTGCTCTTCACCAATTCCCTATGTTTGTAGTGCTCAAAGCGAGCTATTATTGGTCTGCATTTTCCTTCATCCGGTCTGCCCAGTCTGTGAACCCTAGAGAAGGTTATGTCCCTAACTACTTCAGGAGACATTTTGAGCTTGCTGGACAGAAAGTGTCTCACAGTTTTTTCAGGCTCGGCATTATCCTCGGTGATGCCAGAGAATATCAAATTGTCTCTCATCTGTCTGCACTGTAAATCCAGTACGGACTCTTTCATGTGCTTCTTCTCCAAGGTGAGAGAGGCAGTAGACTGCTGTACCTCTTTCACTGTACGCTTAAGGAAGGCATTTTCCTTCCTCAACTCCTCAATCTGGCTTTGACTAAACTCCAAGCTGGCTTTCAGGTCACGGATGTCTTGCTGTAATGCATCAAGCATATCCAACTTGCTTAGTCTAGCGTTGATCGAGTCAAGTACGGCTGCATCCACCTCAATCATACTGCTCGACTCACCCCCACTTTCCGACCAAGCTTGATTCGATCGGAGTTGTTTCTTGTCACCATTTTTGTTAGGCATCTTAGCAGGATAGAGTGCTTGAGCAGTACAAGCCACAGGTAGTCTCAGGCTTCACCAGCAAACCTCAGGTAGGCCGGGAACAGAATCCAACAAAAATCTCCACTTGCAACCGTCAATCCACGACGGCTAGTTGCCAAAAAACACCTTACTACTATACTCAGTAGAAAAAAGTGTATATTGACTTGAAAATATTAAAAAACTGTGAAGATATTAATAAAAACAAGCCACAGTAGCAGAGGAGCAGCCTTTGGGTGCCAAAACTGACTCTTGACTGTTCTCCACGTCAGAGTTCAGCCCTCACCTCACCAAACACCTTTATTACAGGAGACGACGTCGTCCTGGTCCTGGACCTGGATCTGGACCTGGACCTGAATCTGGACCTGAACCTGAATCTGAACCTGAATCTGAACCTGAATCTGAACCTGGTCCCAGCTGTGTGTCCATGAAGAGTGATGCATCAAAGGATTTACCTATCCTTTTTAAAGATGCTCCTGGTTTTCCTTCAGAAGGGTGAGTTGTTTGTAAATGTTGTTTCTGAAAAATGTAACTAAGACTGAAACGTTTTTTTTGTATATTTTACAAAAAAAAGAATTGTAAACTTGGCTGATTATCTTGCATCAACAAACCGACTTTTCATTCAAAACAATACACTTAGGGCCTGATTCACTAAGATCCTAAATAAAGAGTACTAAGTTGCATGTGCACTGAAAAAGTTTGCACGTGCTGTTGTTGTGTGTTTTGCGGGTGATCAACTAAGAATGCTTGCGCAATTGATAACAGGTGCAAACCGCAGTATTTAAATGAGGCGTTGGGTGTCTTACGGTTTGCGCCATGGAGAGTCTCAGATGGAAAGCAGGATAGTCACAAGCGCAAAATGAAATTTGACGAGTTGGAGTTAGAGATATTAGTGGAAGAGGCAAATAAACACATTCATGAACTACAGCAAAGAAATTTAAACATTACCAAAAGAAACGCAATATGGGGGAAAATCTGCGATAGAATAAATGCAGTTGGTAAGACAAAAAGAACGGCAGATGAGGTTAAAAGAAGGCAAGATATAATATAAGGCGAAGAACTAAAGAAAAAGTGGCCTTTAATAAAACTTCGGCAAACAAGACAGGTGGAGGGCCTGCGGAAGAGATGCCTCTAACCAGCATTGAGCAGCAGGTGCAGCTCACCTTCTGCAGGAGCAGATAACTGGGATACCGGGGTATGACACGCTAGAGCCAACTGCAGAACAAGTATAGGTGCACAATGAGAAACACTTTTTTCTCCATGAAAACACGTGATTTATTTATTATCACAAATAAAAAAATGAATGTGCCTCCTGTGGCAACCTTTTGCTGAATAATACTCCATTTAACATTCAAATAAAATATTTCTCCTTTTGCATGTGGAGAATCCTCACCACAAGTTGAGCCATCCCCACCCCAGTCCTCAAATCAGCCCTTAACTCATCCAACAGCTCCAAGATGGAATCGCTAGATAGTCGATATGTTTCAACTATCTGGTTTTCATTCATTCCAAACAAATTTACACGAGTCCAAAAGACTCTCTCTCTGCGTATTCTTTGATGCTCGCTTGGAGCAATGGGTGGGCATCAGGGGCGTAGCACTGGAATGGTTCAGGTCATACTTGGCAGACCGAACCTTCTGTGTCAGCCTTGGCGACTCTGTGTCCTCCTCCGCTCCTCTCTCTTGTGGGGTTCCGCAGGGCTCGGTCCTCGGCCCTCTCCTGTTCTCCCTGTATCTGCTCCCGCTTGGCTCCATACTTAGGAAGCATGGGATTTTTTATCATTTTTATGCAGATGACAGTCAGATTTATGTCCCACTTAAAAAGAAAGACAATTACTCAGTTACTGCCCTACTTAAGTGTCTTGACGACATGAAGGCCTGGATGTCTCTGAACTTTTTAAACTTCAACGAGAAAAAGACTGAAGTGATGGTTTTTGGTGGCACCACTGGAACAACCATTCCAGATCTGGGGCCCTTGGCCCAGCATGTAAAGCCAACCATCACCAACCTAGGGGTCAAAGTGGATGCAGCTCTAAAGCTTGACAGCCAGATCAGGGCGGTTGTCAAATCCAGTTTTTATCACTTGCGGCAGTTGGCTAAAATAAAGCCAATTCTTTCAAGACGGCAGCTTGAAACAGTAACACATGCCTTTGTCACCACTAGACTGGACTACTGCAACGCCCTCTATGTGGGGGTTAGTGCTTCTTCCATCTCCCGTCTCCAGATGGTCCAAAATGCTGCAGCACGCCTTTTAACTGGCACTCGCAAATTTGAGCACATTTCCCCCATTTTAGCTTCCCTCCACTGGCTGCCCATACAGTCCCGGATTCATTTTAAAATTCTTTTATTTGCTTTTAAATCCTTGAATGGTCTTGCCCCGCCGTACCTCTCTGAGCTCCTACACCCTTATTCCCCCAGTCGCTCTCTCAGGTCAGCTGATCAGCTGCTCCTGAGAGAGCCTAAAACTAATAGAAAGCTCAGAGGGGACCGCGCCTTCGCTGTTGCAGCTCCAAAACTTTGGAACAACCTGCCTCAGCAAATAAAACAGGCCTCCTCTCTGTCTGTTTTTAAATCTCTTCTTAAAACCCACCTTTTCTCCTTGGCTTTTAACACCTAGCAAGACAGTTGTGCTTATTTTATCCTTTTTAGTATTTTATTCTTTTATCTTCTATTTTATCCTTTTTATTGACTTAACTTATCATGATTGTTTTATTTATGTGCCCTGTGCCTTATGGTGTGTTGTCTTTTATTTGCCTGTCCAGCACTTTGGACAATGCTGGTGTTTTTAAAGTGCTTTATAAATAAAGTTGTATTGTATTGTATTGTATTGATTTTGGATGTCGCCTCCTTGCCACAATAACAGCAGCCATCGGTGCGTAATGCTGGGCAGATTAGCACCTTCCTTTCCAACGTATTAAATACAGACACAATCACAATCCCCGCAATTACTTTCAGGCTTGGTAAATCTCATTGCGTGTGGTAAATGGAGCAATTTGCATCTTCCCCTCCCAGTATTTAGGATTTCTGGCGGGTACGCCCCATATTGATTATTCATCAGGGCAAAAGTACTAAATGAACAGTGTGTGCTATTTTGCGCATTTCAGAGACGCAGTCCTCTTTGCACGCTGTTAGTAGATCAGCTTGCACTTTGGTTTGCGGGTGATGTCAAGTTTGCACACGTTTTTACGCACGCAAACCTTTAGTAAATCAGGCCCTTAAATTGCAAGACATAGTTAATCTGAACACCACTGTGATAATATACAAGGCTTATAACAATTTACTTCCGGGCTGCAGGAACTGTTCAAGCCAAGAGAGGGCAAACATGACCTCAGGGGAACTGCAATGTTTGACAGAACAGCAATAAGAACAAATACAAAGGGCAGATGTTTATCTGTTTTAGAAGTAAAACTGTGGAACTCATTAGAAAATGACCTTAAACTGGCAAATTCAATAAAAGCATACAAGATATTATTCAAAGCAAAGGTAATGGACACATATATAGAAACACAATAAGCAAACAAAGAAGAATGTTCACATGCATGAGATAAAATGACAACTTAAATTTGTTTTGTCGGTTTCTTTAGCATCTTTTCACTTTCTGTTTTCAGAGCTATCGTTATTATCATTATCATATTATTGCTATTATTATTATTATTATTATTATTATTATTATTATTATTATTATTATTATTATTATTATTATTATTATTATTATTATTATTATTATTATTATTATTGTGTGTAGACTTATGATACTTCATTTGTTTTTTTGTATATTCAGTTAAAAGGTGGGTAGATAAGCTTTATGCTTCAAGCCCAGACCTTTTTGGTCAAATAATCACAATGTTGACCAGGGAAAAACCTGTTATCTTGTTTGTTGATTTTTGTTTGTTTGTTGATTTAGCAAAATAAATATTTACTACTACTTGTAACATGATTATTTTAGTTTTACAAAATATGTGTCTTGATAATTTTCAGTTCAGTTTTTATCTATAAAGCATCTATTACAATACAAGTTGTGTCTAGGATCTTTCCAGAGACCAGAACATGATCTCACGTCACCAAACACCTTTATTACAGGAGACCTGGACCTGGACCTGGACCTGGACCTGGACCTGGACCTGGATCTGGATCTGGATCTGAATCTGGATCTGGATCTGAACCTGGACCTGAATCTGAACCTGAATCTGAACCTGAATCTGAACCTGGTCCCAGCTGTGTGTCCTTGAAGAGTGATGCATCAAAGGATTTACCTATCCTTTTTAAAGATGCTCCTGGTTTTCCTTCAGAGAGGTGAGTTGTTTGTAAATGTTGTTTCTGAAAAACGTAACTGAGACTGAAACGTTTTTATTGTAATCTAATTATTTTAGTTTTAGAAATATGTGTCTTGATAATTTTCAGTTCAGTTTTATCTATAAAGCATCTATTACAATACAAGTTGTGTCTAGGATCTTTCCAGAGACTGTGGTGGCAAAAATTGTTGTTTAAAAATGAATGTCAGGACACCTCAGCTGTCTTTCTGACGTTTTAATGAAAAGAGGAAAAATAACATTCAATTGAATGGAGGGTCACACAAAATACCGATCTGACCAGATGAACAGTCAGTCCAAATGCCCTCCCGATGTGATCCGCCCATATATATATATATATATATATATATATGTTATACCAAAATTTCCAATTACCAGACCAGGGGCCTCATTTATCAACTGTGCATAGAAAAAGTTCTAAATTCTGTCTTAGGAATGAAATTTAGAATGTGTGTATGTACAAAAAAATCCGGATTTATCAAACGTGCGGACACCGGTCGTACGCACATCAGTGATGATAAATCACACCTGTTCTTAACTGCCGTGCTCGTGCATGGTTAGCGTCATTTGCATTCAGAAACGCCTCCAACCATATATGGAGCAACAACAGCTCCCGCTTGGAGGTTTTCAAACTTTATTGAACAAAATTCTGTAGGGTTTACAACAAAAGGCAAATGAAACAAAATAATCCAACCTGATCTGTGGTGGTGCGACCACCACAGATATTGTACCATGCAAAGTCAATGGGATCCGTGGTCGTGATATATACACGGATATGACATTATTATTATTTATATATTATTCTTTGTTATAGTGGCTAAAGTATGAGTTTTTTGTCGTGCAAGGTACTGTTTGTTACTGTCAGTTTGTAAAAGCATGTTTTTAATGCTGTTTTAGCAGTGTTTTATTGAGGTTTTAATGGGAGCACCACAGATATTGTACCATGCAAAGTCAATGGGATCCGTGGTCGTGATATATACACGGATATGACATTATTATTATTTATATATTATTCTTTGTTATAGTGGCTAAAGTATGAGTTTTTTGTCGTGCAAGGTACTGTTTGTTACTGTCAGTTTGTAAAAGCATGTTTTTAATGCTGTTTTAGCAGTGTTTTATTGAGGTTTTAATGGGAGCACCACGGATATAGTACTATGCGAAGTCAATGGGATCCGTCACCCGATTTGACTGCTGTCATACCATAGAATGAAGGACAAAACGATAACAATCATCCCATAGATATGGGCCAGTAGGGCCCTACTCTACCTAGAGGCGCGGGAGGCTGTTATCGCCCCTTTCTATGGCTAACCCCATGTTATTAATGCTCAGTAGGCACAGAAGTTTTGTTATGAAGCTCATACCTCACCCCCTTTTTTATGTATTTAGCTAGAATTTTAAAACCTGAACGATAGAATTCAACGTAAAATGCCGGATCTTGTCCTTTAAAAACAATACGTTTTGGAACATAGTGTAACGACCACAGATAAGATAAGGCCCTGCCCACCTGGGCAACACATCAGCATTTGGCCGACTGGTTAGTGCAGTTGACTGTGGTCTGGGAGACTGGTTAGTGCAGTTGACTGTGGTCTGGGAGACTGTGGTTCGAGACACGCTCTGGGCACGACTTGTTCGCCACAGTATTTTCCTCATTGTGCTATGGTTTTCTTTTAATATCTTTAACATTTCTAAACACAAAAACACGAAAGTGTCCTTGATAATTCAATAATACAATAGGTTCATGTTAAGGACATCCGTTTTAATTAGTTCTCCTTCGATTATGACATGTTATTAATGCTCAGTAGGCACAGGAGGTTTGTTATGTATTGTTATGAGGCCTATTTCGTGTCTTTTTTTGCACAGTTCACTAACGCTTTGAGCTAGGAAGCTGAAATTCTAGACTCTGTATCAGGAGGGGACTTTCATCCACTGTGCGGAGTTTCAGATCTGTGTGACCTTCGAAAGTGTCAAAGGTCACCGCGTCTGTTGCTTTTCGGCCTGCAAAGACTATTTCGTGTCTATTTTTGCACAGTTCACTAACGCTTTGAGCTAGGAGGCTGAAATTCTAGACTCTGTATCAGGAGGTGACTCTCATCCACTGTGCCGAGGTCCAGACCCGTGCGACCTTCGGAAATGCCAAAGGTCACCATGTGTGGTTTTTTTCGGGCCTTTTTTGTGTGTTTTTTGAATAATTCACTAATGCTTTGAGCTGGGAGGCTGATTTTTGACTATGTTGCAATGCAGAAGGCCCTTTGCTAGGATCTTTATGTCCCGTGGCTGTACGACTTCCACAGAGCTAGTTGACGTTGCAGAGGGCTCACAGAGTTGAGACTTGGCAAGCCCAATCTAGGCCCAACATGGAGGCCACAGGTCAAGTTTTACTTGGTTTGGTCAAATGTTGTGGCAACGGTGTCCGTTCAGATGTTGGAAAAGGTGACGTTTCAATCAACTCATCGAAAAGTACAGGTCCGATTTGCACCAAACTAACGTCTGTCTGTTCAGGGTATGCCCCCAAACAACATATACAAAATTCAGACTCCTAGCTAAAGGTGTTAGTGAACTATGCAAAAAAAGACACAAAATAGGCCCTGTTCCATTAGTCAGGAGGCTCTCAAACCTATACGTGTCTACACCCTCGTAACCAGCCAGAACGTTTTGGAGGAAACACTGTTGCAGAAGTCATAGAAATCTGAATTTTTTATATGTTGTTTGGGGGCATACCCTGATCAGACCTGGTGCAGATCGGACCTGTACTTTTCGATGGGCGGGGCTTTGAAATGTCACCTTTTCCAACATTCGAACGGACACCGTTGCCACAATATTTGACCAAACCCAGTAAAACTTGACCTGTGGCTCCATATGGGGCCGAGATTGGGCTTGCCAAGTCTCAACTCTGTGAACCCTCTGCAATGCCAACTAGCTCTGTGGAAGTCGTACAGCCACAGGATCAAAATATCCTAGCAAAGGGCCTTCTGCATTGCAACATAGTCAAAAATCAGCCTCCCAGCTCAAAGCGTTAGTGAATTATTGAAAAAACACACAAAAAAGGCCCGAAAAAGGCACCACACACAGTGGCCTTTGGCACTTCCGAAGGTCGCACGGGTCTGGACCTCGGCCCAGTGGATGAGAGTCACCTCCTGATACAGAGTCTCGAATTTCAGCCTCCTAGCTCAAAGCGTTAGTGAACTATGCAAAAAAAGACACGAAATAGTCTTCGCAGGCCCGAAAAGCAACAGACGCGGTGACCTTTGACACTTCCAAAGGTCACACAGATCTGAAACTCTGCACAGTGGATGAAAGTCACCTCCTGATACAGAGTCTCGAATTTCAGCCTCCTAGCTCAAAGCGTTAGGGAACTGTGCAAAAAAAGACACGAAATAGGCCTCATAACAATACATAACAAACTTCCTGTGCCTACTGAGCATTAATAACTTGTCATAATCGAAGGAAAACTAATTAAAACGGATGTCCTTAACATGAACCTATTATATTATTGAATTATCAAGGACACTTTTGTGTTTTTGTGTTTAGAAATGTTAAAGATATTAAAAGAAAACCATAACACAATGAGGAAAATACTGTGGCGAACAAGTTGTGCCCAGAGCGTGTCTTGAACCACAGTCTCCCAGACCACAGTCAACTGCACTAACCAGTCTCCCAGACCACAGTCAACTGCACTAAACAGTCTCCCAGACCACAGTCAACTGCACTAACCAGTCTCCCAGACCACAGTCAACTGCACTAACCAGTCTCCCAGACCACAGTCAACTGCACTAACCAGTCGGCCAAATGTTGATGTGTTGCCCAGGCGGGCAAGGCCTTATCTATCTGTGGTCGTTACACTATGTTCCAAAAAGTATTGTTTTTAATGGACAAGATCCGGCATTTTACGTTGAATTCTATTGTTCAGGTTTTAAAATTCTAGCTAAATACATAAAAAAGGGAGGTGAGGTGTGAGCTTCATAACAAAACTTCTGTGCCTACTGAGCATTAATAACATGGGGTTAGCCATAGAAAGGGGCGATAATGAGGTGTGAGCTCCATAGCAAGCATTAATAACATGGGGTTAGCCATAGAAAGGGGCGATAACAGCCTCCTGCGCCTACTAGTAGGTAGAGTAGGGCCCTACTGGCCCATATCTATGGGATGATTGTTATCGTTTTGTCCTTCATTCAATGGTATGACAGCCGTCAAATCGGGTGACGGATCCCATTGACTTTGCATAGTACAATATCCGCGGTGCTCCCATTAAAACCTCAATAAAACACTGCTAACACAGCGTTAAAAACATGCTTTTACAAACTGACAGTAAACAGTACCTTGCGCGACAAGAACTCATAATTTAGCCACTATAACAAAGAATAATATATAAATAATAATAATGTAATAATCCGTGTATATATCACGACCACGGATCCCATTGACTTTGCATAGTACTATATCCGTGGTGCTCACACGGAATTATACCATTTTCCGTGTATATACCACGGAAAATAGGTCGTGGGCATTTCACGGATTCATGTGAGATCAGGTTGAAATAATCAATTATCTAGACATTCAACATTTGGGGCGGTTGAGAGCAAAAAAAAAAAAAAAGATACATTTACTGACAAGCTATGGAAAGTGTATTAATAAAAATTAAGAAACAAAGACATCGTTTCATATAAGCTTTTGGCAATATCGTTTTTTTCACGGATCAGTTTAAGAGACGCTAAGTAGTTTACATTCATTTTTTCAGATGTACAATGGAGGGTTTGCTGTTATTCCATTTGCATTTTGTATGTGATATTTACCTAGTAAAATAATTATGTTGACCATGTTTGATATATTTCTTGGAAGATAATCCATATAAATTAAGACTTGGTTGGAGTCAAAAGCTCCTGCTTGGAGGTGCAAACACCAACCGAGCTGTTCTGCAGAATAAATGAGTGTTGCGTTCCTCCAGGCCACCGGGCAACAATGTTTGTCAAAGACATAGTTGCATCGCAGATTATTTGCGCATTGATTGAATGAAATCCTTTCATGTCCACGTAACTGAATTCATTATGTGATGGTGCTTTTATTGCGATGTGGGTGCAATCTATAGCTCCAATTATGTTTGGGAATCCGGCGATGGCATGAAATCCTCGTTTAATTTCGACTTGGTGAAGTGTGTATGGAAACTGGGTGTAAATTAGGGCCAGAGAAATTATTGCATCCAACACTGCCGGCATGATTCTGCTGCGAAATGCCGCATGTCTCCAATCTCTCTCTGAAATGTTCCGGTGGTCAAACATCCCAGGGTGGACAGGAGCTGGATGTGCACTGGTTGCGTTTGGTCTCTCGCTCCAACATAGGTTGTGAATCACGGCATAGATCCATCAGAATGTTTTTGGGGAAGCCGTTCCTGCTGAGAAGCCACTCCGTGCTCTCACTGAACACATCAGCGCGCTCTTTCAAAACGCGCTCTCTGCGGAGCGCATTTTTGCGGAGCGCACGGCCTCTAAATCCTCCTCCAGTGCAAGATAAGCCGGTATTTGTATTTTCTTTCAGGTCGTCCTGCCACAGCTGTCTTTTAAAGCTTGTCACACCAATTATTCAAAATGTCTAAATTACTAATGGAGAATTTTTATTAATTGGAAGGAACGGGAACATGTGTGAAGTCTGAGATCGCTGAACACTGTGACTCTTTTACTGGGTTCTATTTGTAGTTTCACTGTTCTACCACTAGGTTTGTAGTTTCACTGTTCTACCACTAGGTTTGTAGTTTCACTGTTCTACCACTAGGTTTTGTGTGTACGCATGGTCGGAGTTGTGCTTACATTTACACACGTTCCTGCGCACAGGTACATGTTGATAAATTCCATACTTTGCGTGGGAATGCTCGTACGCACGCTTTACGCACAGATCTGTGCGTACGAACGGTTGATAAATGAGGCCCCAGAACATGACCTGACGTCACCAAACACCTTTATTACAGGAGACAATCTGGACCTGGACCCGGACTTGGACCTGAACCTGAATCTGAACCTGGTCCCAGCTGTGTGTCCTTGAAGAGTGATGCATCAAAGGATTTACGTGTCTTTTTTAAAGATGCTCCTAGTTTTCCTTCAGACGGGTGAGTTGTTTGTAAATGTTGTTTCTGAAAAACGTAACTGAGACTTAAACATTTCCATGGTAACATGTTTAAAGTGAACATTTCTCTGTTTTGCTGCCGTTCTTAGATGGTTGTTGATGTTTCCAGAAACACAGCAGACTATAAAGGGGGTGTTGGAGTCTCTTCTGAGTGACTGTAGTTCAGCGGTTTGTCCAGCAGGGGCATCTTTCTGCTGTGGTTGCAACATCATTTAGGGAGGAAGTTCTCCTCAGGTGGACGGTGTTGCTGGATGCAGGAGGACAGATGGTTCCTGGAACCATGTGGACATTGATCTATTGAGAAGCTGGTGGGGGCCTTGGGGGCCTATGCGGGGGGTTACCTCATGGCGGTGGGGGGGGTGGCTGAGGTGGGCTCAGGCGGGGGTGGGGCCCGGGTCCAGGATCGGACCTCCCCTGGCCGGGGGGTGCGCGGGCGGGCGCGGCGGCGGGGTGGAGCCATTCTCAGGTGTCTATGTCTTATGTTGTCAGTATGAATGGGGGGATGTTGGACCGTTTCCCCCTCCGTCTGGGGGCTCCGGCGGCGGCAGGGGCGTCCGTGGAGGTACGGTGGGGCCCTGACCCGGCTCGGAGGGCCGGCCCCCGTCTACTGGATGGCCGGTGGGGGAGCGTGGGCGTCTTTCCAGGGCCGGCTCTGCTGGTCCTGCCTCCTGGCTCCAATCTCTCTCTGAAATGTTCTGGTGGTCAAACATCCCAGGGTGGACAGGAGCTGGATGTGCACTGGTTGCGTTTTGTCTCTCACTCCAACATGGGTTGTGAATCACGGCATAGATCCATCAGAATGTTTTTGGGGAAGCGGTACCTGCTGAGCAGCCGCTCTGTCTCTCACTGAACAGATCAGCTCTTTGAAAACGCGCTCCCTGCGGAGCGCGTTTTTGCGGAGCGCACGGTCTCTAAATCCTCCTTCAGTGCAAGATAAGCCGGTATTTGTATTTTCTTTTCAGGTCGTCCTGCCACAGCTGTCTTTTATAGCTGTCACACCAATTATTCAAAATGTCTAAATTACTAATGGAGAATTTTTATTAATTGGAGGAAACGGGGAACATGAGTGAAGTCTGAGATCGCTGAACACTGTGACTCTATAATGGGTTCTATTTGTAGTTTCACTGTTCTACCACTAGGCTTGTATTTTCACTGTTCTACCACTAGGTTTTGTGTGTACGCATGGTCGGAGTTGTGCTTACATTTACACGCGTTCCTGCGCATAGGTACATGTTGATAAATTCCATACTTTGCGTGGGAATGCTCGTACGCACACTTTACGCACAGATCTGTGCGTACGAATGGTTGATAAATGAGGCCCCAGAACATGACCTGACGTCACCAAACACCTTTATTACAGGAGACAATCTGGACCTGGACCTGGACCTGGACCTGGACCTGGACCTGGACCTGGACCTGGACCTGAATCTGAACCTGGTCCCAGCTGTGTGTCCTTGAGGAGTGACAGGTCAAAGGATCCCATTATCTATTTTAAAGAGTCTCCTGGTTTTCCTTCAGAAAGGTGAGTTGTTTATAAACGTTGTTTCTGAAAAACGTAACTGAGACTGAAACGTTTCCATGGTAACATGTTTAAAGTGAACATTTCTCTGTTTTGCTGACATTCTTAGATGGTTGTTGATGTTTCCAGAAACACAGCAGACTATAAAGGGGGTGTTGGAGTCTCTTCTGAGTGACTGTAGTTCAGCGGTTTGTCCAGCAGGGGCATCTTTCTGCTGAGGTTGCAACATCATTTAGGGAGGAAGTTCTCCTCAGGTGGACGGTGTTGCTGGATGCAGGAGGACAGATGGTTCCTGGAACCATGTGGACATTGATCTATTGAGAAGCTGGTGGGGGCCTTGGGGGCCTATGCGGGGGGTTACCTCATGGCGGTGGGGGGGTGGCTGAGGGGGGCTCAGGCGGGGGTGGGGCCCGGGTCCAGGGATCGGACCTCCCCTGGCCGGGGGGTGCGCGGGCGGGCGCGGCGGCGGGGTGGCACCATTCCCAGGTGTCTATGTCTTATGTTGTCAGTATGAATGGGAGGATGTTGGACCGTTTCCCCCTCCGTCTGGGGGCTCCGGCGGTGCCGGGGGCGCCCGTGGAGGTACGGTGGGGCCCTGGCCCGGCTCGGAGGGCTGGCCCCCGTCTACTGGATGGCCGGTGGGGGGGCGCGGGTGTCTTATCAGGGCCGGCTTTGCTGGTCCTGCCTCCTGGCTTCGGCCTCCGCTCCCCCTTCTTCCCCCCCTACACGATTCATACGCACATAGGCGAAGGGCGGGGGGTCCGGGTCGTGGGGGGCACTGTCCCGCGTGGCCCGGCACTCCCCGCCTAACGGTTTTAACAGCACTGTAGACACTGCACATTCAACACTTGTTAAATACATTTGACAAGGACACGTAGTTCGGGAGGGGGGGGGTCGGTGTCAAATCGATGATCGCAGGCGGTGGGTTGCCTCCCTCCTACTTCTTCCCTCTGTGGGGTTGCTGGTGGCCTGGGTTCTAGGTTCTTCCGTGTCGGCCTCTGGTCTCGCGGGTGGCGGGGTTGCTCCCCCCCTCCCCCATTATAGACACACTTCAGGTGGAGCTTTGTTTGGTTTATTACACACACACACACACACACACACACACACACACACACACACACACACACACACACACACACACACACACACATAGCCACAAAGACATGTCTTCAACCCCCCCATCCACCCTCCCCCCCAAAAAAAGAGAAGCTGGTCTTTGTGGACACTTGCTGGACCTTCTTGTAGCACCAGATTGAGATCTGGTACTGGGAGAAAGATGTGGACGTTCTCAGTCTCAGGAGGACCAGATAACCTTAAAAATGACAGGAAGTCCTCTGGTGGACTGTCCTCATCCAATCATGACTCCATGGACCTTTAGACATCATGTGACCTAGTTCTTCATGATTCCTCCACAGAGTGGACCAGCAGATCTCAGAGTCCCCCAGCGGTCCATCTGTCCAGCAGCACCAGTCCCAGCTGGACTCCGTCTTTCAGGTCTGTCCATGAACAACAACTGTCTCCACATGTCCTCATGTCCATCTGCATGCTGGTCTCTGGAGACCAGTGGACTGTCAGTCTGTCCATCATGGTCCTGATGTTTGTCTCCATGCTGGTCTCTGGAGACCAGTGGACTGTCAGTCTGTCCATCATGACCTGATGTTTGTCTCCATGCTGGTCTCTGGAGACCAGTGGACTGTCAGTCTGTCCATCATGGACCTGATGTTTGTCTCCATGCTGGTCTCTGGAGACCAGTGGACTGTCAGTCTGTCCATCATGGTCCTGATGTTTGTCTCCATGCTGGTCTCTGGAGACCAGTGGACTGTCAGTCTGTCCATCATGGTCCTGATGTTTGTCTCCATGCTGGTCTCTGGAGACCAGTGGACTGTCAGTCTGTCCATCATGACCTGATGCCCATCTGCATGCTGGTCTCTGGAGACCAGTGGACTGTCAGTCTGTCCATCATGGACCTGATGTTTGTCTCCATGCTGGTCTCTGGAGACCAGTGGACTGTCAGTCTGTCCATCATGGACCTGATGTTTGTCTCCATGCTGGTCTCTGGAGACCAGTGGACTGTCAGTCTGTCCATCATGGGTCTGATGTTTGTCTCCATGCTGGTCTCTGGAGACCAGTGGACTGTCAGTCTGTCCATCATGGACCTGATATTTGTCTCCATGCTGGTCTCTGGAGACCAGTGGACTGTCAGTCTGTCCATCATGGACCTGATGTTTGTCTCCATGCTGGTCTCTGGAGACCAGTGGACTGTCAGTCTGTCCATCATGGACCTGATGTTTGTCTCCATGCTGGTCTCTGGAGACCAGTGGACTGTCAGTCTGTCCATCATGGACCTGATGTTTGTCTCCATGCTGGTCTCTGGAGACCAGTGGACTGTCAGTCTGTCCATCATGGACCTGATGTTTGTCTCCATGGTTTCAGTCTGGTTGTGTCCTTCATGTGTCTTCTGTTCCAGCTGCTGGAGGACGACATCGTCATGTTTGTGAAGGACGAGCTGAAGAAGATCCAGAAGGTTCTGAGTCCAGATTACCCAGAATCCTCAGAGAGTCTGGAGGAGGATGAAGATGAAGAGCAGAAGAGCATCCGAGAGACATTCATGAAGCTCACAGTGAAGTTCTTGAGGAGGAGGAAGCAGGAGAAACTGGCCGACTTCCTGCAGAACAGTAAGACATTTCTCTGAACATCTGAGCTGCTGGATAAACCACACCCAATGTCTCAGTAGATGAGCAAAATTCACAGATCAGACACAACATTAAACCCACTGGAAGGTGGAGGAACTCAGCTCATCTTCTGTTAGGAACATCTCATTAATAGGATAATTAATATCCCAGCAAACATGGCTGGGGGGTCTGGGAGGGGGCTCGGGCGGGGGACTGTGGCTAGGGTGTCCCCGGTTTTCCTGGGGGGGGGCTGGGCTGTGGGCATGGGTCCCGCTCGAAGGGCCCTGCCTGGGTGGGGGGTGGCTGTCTGCGCTGAGGGGGCATTGCTGCCTTGGTCCTCCGTTGCTGGGCAGGGACTCCGTGACCCTTGGGGTGTCCGCCGGGGTGGCCCGGGGGGTGGGGCCGGGTCCGGGGATCGGGCCTCCGCTGACCGGGGGGTGCACGGGCGGGCGCGGCGGCGGGGTGGCCCCATTCCCAGGTGTCTATGTCTTATGTTGTCAGTATGAATGGGGGGATGTTGGACCGTTTCCCCCTCCGTCTGGGGGTGCCGGCGGCGCCCGTGGAGGTGCGGTGGGGCCCTGGCCCGGCTCGGAGGGCCGGCCCCCGTCTACTGGATGGCCGGTGGGGGAACGTGGGCGTCTTACCAGGGCCGGCTTTGCTGGTCCTGCCTCCTGGCTTCGGTCTCTGGGAGGGGGAAATGGTTGTGGACCCCCCGGGGAGGGAGGTGGGTTCCAGGTTCTCCTCTGTGGGGTTGCTGGTGGCCTGGCGGGGTTGCCCCCCCCCCTTCCCCACTATAGATACACTTCAGGTGGATTATTACTTACACACACACACACACACACACACACACACACACACACACACACACACACACACACACACACACACACACACACACACACACACACACACACACACACTGGCTTGTTCACCTGCATGGTTGCTCTGTAGTTTTTGGGGTTAGTTAGCGGTAGCTTAGCTCAGACTGTGATCAGATCTCGGTTTTGTGTTTCGTTTGTGGGTTTTGTTGCAGATTGTATGTGTATATTTATGTATGTGTATGCATATGTATGTGTATATCAAATCAAATCAAACTTTATTTATATAGCACTTTTCATACAAATAATGAAACACAAAGTGCTTAACAGAAAAAAAACAAAAAAAAAACAAGAAAAGCAAATAAACATAAAAATTATTAATGCTACCCCCCCCCCCGCAGACACAAGCACACTACAATTCACCTATACACACAGACACACACGCAGACACACGGTGTAGACATGGCTAGGCACAGAGGATCCAGGTGAGGAAACGGTAACAGGGAGCTGTCCACGCCAGGAGGTCTCATAGCCCGCAGCTACAAGGGGGGGGGGGGGCCCACAGAGACCATCCCGGCCCGGACGGAAAGAGGAGTCCACACCACAGCGGTGAAGCCGTGGTGCAGAGCTCCACCACCATCCAGGCCAGAACCACCCCCAGAACCACCCCCTGCAGGCCAGAGTCACTCCCAGCATGGAGGCTCCCCATGAGGAAACACTGGAGCTAAAAGCTACAAGAAAGCAGGATAAAATACACTAAAGGAGTTTATAAAAAACATAAAAACATAAAACATACAAACATAAAATCCTAAAAGTATGTCTAGAAAGTAAGACATTAAAAACTAAAATAATAAGACAGTAAAATGTATAAAATAGACCATAAATAACAACTAAAATATTTAGATAAAACATTGAGATTAAACAAAAATAAAATACGATAAGAAAGGATAAACTAAATATAAAACAGAGCAGTAAGATTCAATAAAAATAAGGGCGAGCATAACAAATGTAAAAGAGTTAAATGAGTCAGTTAAAAGCCTGATTAAAGAGATGGGTCTTGAGCCTCTTTTTAAAAACATCAACAGTCTCTGCGGCCCTATATATATGTATATATACTCAATATAGTAATAATGTACATATAAATGCCTTAGGTTTTTACCAGCATGGTATCAACCATTAATCTGTGTGCAGACAAGGCAGAAAAAAAAAAAAAATCCCAGTAACTTGTGTGTCTGAAGTGAATCGTAGAGGAAACACTGTTGTTGTTCCTCTGATTGATTGGAGGGGTTTTTGGGAGGAAAACACTTGAATACTCATTGAACGGCAGATCAGTGAATGTTGGAATGTTGATTCATTAGAGGAAGTGGAACTTGTTGTGGGCTGGTTTTAAAGCACTAAGTGGTTTTCTTTATTTCATCTTTATTTAGATACCGTCGATGCAGTTTGTCAATCCAAACTCAAAGTTCAGCTGCAGAAGAAGTACCAGCATGTGTCTGAGGGAATCACTAAAGCAGGAGAGAAAACCCTTCTGGAGCAGATCTACACGGAGCTCTACATCACAGAGGGAGGGACCGGAGAGGTCAATAAAGAACATGAAGTCAGACAGATTGAAGCAGCTTCCAGGAAACCAGACGGAGCAGAAACAGCCGTCAGACAGGAAGACATCTTTAAACCCCCACCTGGAAGAGATAAACGAATCAGAACAGTGATGACGAAGGGAGTGGCCGGCATCGGGAAAACAGTCCTAACACAGAAGTTCAGTCTGGACTGGGCTGAAGGCAGAACCAACCAGGACATCCAGTTCCTGCTTCCATTCACCTTCAGACAGCTGAATGTGCTGAGAGAGGAGAAGTTCAGCTTGGTGGAACTAGTTCATCACTTCTTCACTGAAACCAAAGGAATCTGCAGCTTTGAAGAGTTCCAGGTCGTGTTCATCTTTGACGGTCTGGATGAGAGTCGACTTCCTCTGGACTTCCACAACTCTACAATCATCAGTGACCCCAGAAGGTCCACCTCAGTGGACGTGCTGCTGACAAACCTCATCAGGGGGAACCTGCTTCCTTCTGCTCGTCTCTGGATCACGACACGACCCGCAGCAGCCAATCAGATCCCTCCTGAGTGTGTCTCCATGGTGACGGAGGTCAGAGGGTTCACTGACCCACAGAAGGAGGAATACTTCAGGAAGAGGTTCAGAGATGAGGAGCAGACCAGCAGGATCATCTCCCACATCAAGACATCACGGAGCCTCCACATCATGTGCCACATCCCAGTCTTCTGCTGGATCACTGCTACGGTCCTGGAGAACGTCCTGGAGAACGTCCTGGAGAACGTCCAGGAAACCAGAGAGGGAGGGCGGCTGCCCAAGACTCTGACTGAGATGTACATCCACTTCCTGGTGGTCCAGGCCAAACTGAAGAAGTTCAAGTATGACGGAGGAGCTGGGACGGATCCACACTGGAGTCCAGAGAGCAGGAAGATGGTGGAGTCTCTGGGAAAACTGGCTTTTGAGCAGCTGCAGAAAGGAAACCTGATCTTCTATGAATCAGACCTGAAAGAGTGTGGTATAAATATCAGAGAGGCTTCGGTGTACTCAGGAGTGTTCACCCAGATCTTTAGAGAGGAGAGCGGCCTGTACCAGGACCAGGTTTTCTGCTTCATCCATCTGAGTGTCCAGGAGTTTCTGGCTGCTCTTCATGTCCATCAGACCTTCATCAAGTCTGGAGTCAACCTGCTGGAGGGACAGAGAAAAACCTCAACATGGACAACCTCTCGCACATCTGAAACACGAGAAGTTCAGGAAGAGCATGAAGATGAAGAGACTCGCTTCTATCGAAGTGCTGTGGACAAGGCCTTACAGAGTCCAAACGGACACCTGGACTTGTTCCTGCGCTTCCTCCTGGGTCTTTCACTGGAGACCAATCAGAACCTCCTACGAGGTCTGATGGAACCAGAACAAAGAAGTTCACAGAACAATCAGAAAACACTTAACTACATCAAGTGGAAGATCAGTGGGGATCTGTCTGCAGAGAGAAGCATCAACCTGTTCCACTGTCTGAATGAACTGAACGATCGGTCTCTGGTGAAGGAGATCCAAGACTCCCTGAGGTCAGGACGTCTCTCCACAGATGAACTGTCTCCTGCTCAGTGGTCGGCTCTGGTCTTCATCTTACTGTCATCAGAAGAAGATCTGGAGGTGTTTGACCTGAAGAAGTTCTCAGCTTCAGAGGAGGCTCTACGGAGGCTGCTGCCGGTGGTCAAAGCCTCCAAGAAAGTTCTGTAAGTACCAACAGGCACATGTTGGACCTCTGGAGTGGAGGCTAGTTTCTGACTACGTCTGGTTTTACCTCCACATTTCATGTTTTCTTCACTTGTTTGGGTCTTTTTTCAGCACAACCTCACATGAGTGAGTTTACGCTGGTTCTTTCATTTCCAGAGACTTTAATGACTCATTGGACCTAAAAACACACACAAGCATGAACTCTGACAAGGAAACACTTTCATTTCTGTTTGTCCTGGGGGGGCAGGATGAGCTGGAGATCAGCAGAACAGTTGCAGACACAACTACATTTTCTTCCACGACAGTGAAATAACCTGGTGGTTGTTCTTTTCTTCTGTCTGCAGACTTAGTGCCTGTCACCTCTCAGAGAACATCTGTCCACTTCTGTCCTCAGCTCTCAGCTCTCAGTCCTCACACCTGAGAGAGCTGGACCTGAGCAACAACGACCTGCAGGATTCTGGACTGAAGAAGCTGTGTCCTGGACTGGAGAGTCCACACTGTAAACTGGAGTCTCTCAGGTCAGGATTCATTCAAGTCTTCTCCAGGTCTAGTGAACATGCTGCTAAACGTGTCTGCAGCAGGACACTTGAGCAGAGGACATGCATAGACCTGTGTTGTGTGTCTGCAGCAGGACACCTGAGCAGAGAACATGCATAGACCTGTGTTGTGTGTCTGCAGCAGGACACCTGAGCAGAGAACATGCATAGACCTGTGTTGTGTGTCTGCAGGCTGTCAGGCTGTCTGATCTCAGAGGAAGGAAGTGCTTCTCTGGTCTCAGCTCTGACCTCCAACCCCTCCCACCTGAGAGAGCTGGACCTGAGCAACAACGACCTGCAGGATTCTGGACTGAAGAAGCTGTGTCCAGGACTGGAGAGTCCACACTGTCACCTGGAGTCTCTCAGGTCAGGATTCATTCAAGTCTTCTCCAGGTCCAGTGAACATGCTGCTAAACGTGTCTGCAGCAGGACACCTGAGCAGAGAACATGCATAGACCTGTGTTGTGTGTCTGCAGCAGGACACCTGAGCAGAGAACATGCATAGACCTGTGTTGTGTGTCTGCAGCAGGACACTTGAGCAGAGGACATGCATAGACCTGTGTTGTGTGCCTGCAGCAGGACACTTGAGCAGAAAACATGCATAGACCTGTGTTGTGTGTCTGCAGCAGGACACCTGAGCAGAGAACATGCAGCATACCTGTGTTGTGTGTCTGCAGCAGGACACTTGAGCAGAGAAAGTGCAGCAGACCTGTGTTGTGTGTCTGCAGCAGGACACCTGAGCAGAGAACATGCATAGACCTGTGTTGTGTGTCTGCAGCAGGACACCTGAGCAGAGGACATGCATCAGACCTGTGTTGTGTGTCTGCAGGCTGTCAGGCTGTCTGATCTCAGAGGAAGGAAGTTCTTATCTGGTCTCAGCTCTGACCTCCAACCCCTCCCACCGGAGAGAGCTGGACCTGAGCTACAACCATCCAGGAAGGTCAGCAGGGAAGCTTCTGTCTAGACTGGAGGATCCCCGCTGGAGACTGGACACTCTCAGGTAGGGCACTCTCAGGTAGGACACTCTCAGGTAGGACACACTCAGGTAGGACACTCTCAGGTAGGACACACTCAGGTAGGACACTCTCAGGTAGGACACACTCAGGTAGGACACTCTCAGGTAGGATACTCTCAGGTAGGACACAGCAGGGGAGAAGGGGAAAGACAAGACTAGATATACACCGGGGATAACGAGATACAGGTGACGACAATCAGGTCAGATGGAAACAGGAGGGACAGAACTGAAACTAAAACTGGGGGAAATGTCAAACACTGACATTACCCTCCCCCAAGGGTCAGATCCCAGATGTCCCACTGAATCATCACAAAAAAACAACCCAGGGCGGGCGGGGGGGCCTGGAGGAGGGCCTAGGCCAACACATGGTCAAAGTTCGGGGGGTCGCCCTCGGGGCCGGGCCGACGGGCGAGACAGTTCCGGGGGACACTGGGTCCTCGGCGCTGGCTGAAGGGGGTCCAGGACCACCGCCGGAGCAGGAACAGACCGGTGCTGGCGCCGACGTCGTCTCCCTTGAAGCTGAAGGCTCGGACTTGGGAAAGCCAGGCGTATTCCCCGGAATGGGGACCCTCTTCCGTGACGCGTAGCATGTTCCTCTGGGACTCCCGGCAGAAGAACTGAAAGATGCTGAGGTACTTTCCTGCTGGGTCCATCTTGGCTGGTCCGTTCTGTCACAGAGTGGTTTTGTTGAGGACCCAAACGCAGGAGAGCAGGAGGCAGGAGTTCCAGAAAACTCAGGTTTATTTGTAAAGATAAACCAAAAACTCTGCTGAGCAGGATCAACAAGGCAGAACAAAAACAGAAATCCAAAAACTGGACGAGGAGAAACATGGAGGTAGAAACAGTCCGGACCAGCAGGAGCAGGAAAGACAAGACTAGAAATAACAGGGGATAACGAGACACGGGGGATAACGAGACACAGGGGATAACGAGACACAGGGGATAACGAGACACGGGGGATAACGAGACACAGGGGATAACGAGACACAGGGGATAACGAGACACAGGGGATAACGAGACACAGATGATAACGAGACACAGATGATAACGAGACACAGGGGATAACGAGACACAGGGGATAACGAGACACAGGGGATAACGAGACACAGGGGATAACGAGACACAGGTGATAACGAGACACAGGGGATAACGAGACACAGGGGATAACGAGACACAGGGGATAACGAGACACAGGTGATAACGAGACACAGGGGATAACGAGACACGGGATAACGAGACACAGATGATAATGAGACACAGGGGATAACGAGACACAGAGGATAACGAGACACAGGGGATAACGAGACACGGGATAACGAGACACAGATGATAATGAGACACAGGGGATAACGAGACACGGGATAACGAGACACAGGGGATAACGAGACACAGGTGATAACGAGACACAGGGGATAACGAGACACAGATGATAATGAGACACAGGGGATAACGAGACACAGGGGATAACGAGACACAGATGATAATGAGACACAGGGGATAACGAGACACAGGGGATAACGAGACACAGGGGATAACGAGACACGGGATAACGAGACACAGATGATAACGAGACACAGGGGATAACGAGACACAGGTGATAACGAGACACAGATGATAACGAGACACAGGGGATAACGAGACACAGATGATAACGAGACACAGATGATAACGAGACACAGGTGATAACGAGACACAGGGGATAACGAGACACAGAGGATAACGAGACACAGGGGATAACGAGACACAGGATAACGAGACACAGGGGATAACGAGACACAGGGGATAACGAGACACAGGTGATAAGGAGACACAGAGGATAACGAGACACAGGGGATAACGAGACACAGAGGATAACGAGACACAGGGGTTAACGAGACACAGGGGATAACGAGACACAGGGGATAACGAGACACAGATGATAACGAGACACAGGGGATAACGAGACACAGGTGATAACGAGACACAGGATAACGAGAAAAAGGGGATAACGAGACACAGGGGATAACGAGACACAGGTGATAATGAGACACAGGGGATAACGAGACACAGATGATAACGAGACACGGGATAACGAGACACAGATGATAACGAGACACAGGGGATAACGAGACACAGGATAACGAGACACAGGGGATAACGAGACACAGATGATAACGAGACACAGGGGATAACGAGACACGGGATAACGAGACACAGATGATAACGAGACACAGGGGATAACGAAACACAGGGGATAACGAGACACAGGTGATAACGAGACACAGATGATAACGAGACACAGGGGATAACGAGACACAGATGATAACGAGACACAGATGATAACGAGACACAGGTGATAACGAGACACAGGGGATAACGAGACACAGAGGATAACGAGACACAGGGGATAACGAGACACAGGATAACGAGACACAGGGGATAACGAGACACAGGGGATAACGAGACACAGGTGATAAGGAGACACAGAGGATAACGAGACACAGGGGATAACGAGACACAGAGGATAACGAGACACAGGGGTTAACGAGACACAGGGGATAACGAGACACAGGGGATAACGAGACACAGATGATAACGAGACACAGGGGATAACGAGACACAGGTGATAACGAGACACAGGATAACGAGAAAAAGGGGATAACGAGACACAGGGGATAACGAGACACAGGTGATAACGAGACACAGGGGATAACGAGACACAGATGATAACGAGACACGGGATAACGAGACACAGATGATAACGAGACACAGGGGATAACGAGACACAGGATAACGAGACACAGGGGATAACGAGACACAGATGATAACGAGACACAGGGGATAACGAGACACAGGTGATAACGAGACACAGGGGATAATGAGAAACAGATGATAACGAGACACAGGGGATAACGAGACACAGGATAACGAGACACAGGGGATAACGAGACACAGGGGATAATGAGACACAGGGGATAACGAGACACAGAGGATAACGAGACACAGGGGATAACAAGACACAGGGGATAACGAGACACAGGCGATAATGAAACACAGGGGATAATGAGACACAGGAAATAATGAGACACAGGGGATAACGAGACACAGGGGATAATGAGACACAGGGGATAACGAGACACAGGGGATAACGAGACACACAGGATAACGAGACACAGGTGATAACGAGACACAGGTGATAACGAGACACAGGGGATAACGAGACACAGGGGATAACGAGACACACAGGATAACGAGACACAGGTGATAACGAGACACAGGTGATAACGAGACACAGGTGATAACTAGACACAGAGGATAACGAGACACAGGGGATAACGAGACACAGGTGATAACGAGACACAGGTGATAACGAGACACAGGGGATAACGAGACACAGGTGATAACGAGACACAGGTGATAACGAGACACAGGTGATAACTAGACACAGAGGATAACGAGACACAGGTGATAACGAGACACAGGTGATAACGAGACACAGGGGATAACGAGACACAGGGGATAACGAGACACAGGGGATAACGAGACACACAGGATAACGAGACACAGATGATAATGAGACACAGGGGATAACGAGACACAGAGGATAACGAGACACACAGGATAATGAGACACAGGAAATAATGAGACACAGGGGATAACGAGACACAGGGGATAATGAGACACAGGAGATAACGAGACACAGGGGATAACGAGACACACAGGATAACGAGACACAGGTGATAACGAGACACAGGTGATAACGAGACACAGGGGATAACGAGACACAGGTGATAACTAGACACAGAGGATAACGAGACACAGGGGATAACGAGACACAGGTGATAACGAGACACAGGTGATAACGAGACACAGGTGATAACTAGACACAGAGGATAACGAGACACAGGGGATAACGAGACACAGGTGATAACGAGACACAGGTGATAACGAGACACAGGGGATAACGAGACACAGGGGATAACGAGACACAGGGGATAACGAGACACACAGGATAACGAGACACAGGTGATAACGAGACACAGGTGATAACGAGACACAGGTGATAACGAGACACAGAGGATAACGAGACACAGGGGATAACGAGACACAGGATAACGAGACACAGGGGATAACGAGACACAGGTGACGACAATCAGGGCAGAAGGAAACAGGAGGGACAGAACTGAAACTAAAACTGGGGGAAAGTTTCAAACCAGGAGTGTCCAACAGGTGATGGGGGGGGGGACATCTCTGCTTCCTCTGAGAGAGACTGAGCTGGTCTGACCCCCCTCCTCCTGTCAGGGGTGGGATGTTATTTAGAGGACCCTGGTCCTCTAAATCAAGGGTTCTTAACCTTTCTGACCTTGGGACCCAATGTTTTCAGTACAGCGTGGCCCAGGGCCCATTAAATATTAACACTTTATAGCAGGGGTATTCAACTAAAACTTTAAGAGGTCCATTTAGCAAACAAGTGTGCATATATAAAAATAGAGCGGGAACAAAACTTAGTTTGACTGTACTTTATTTAAGATTTATTAATCAGTTGTCAGAGGACTCAGCGCGTCAAGTTTCATCCGAGCCTGATCAGCTGAGACGGGCACAGCCCGCAGCTCTCTGGCTACGGAGCAGCAGAGTCTTTCCGATGCTTTTGAGAAAGCCCGAACAGTCCAGTCCAGCAGACACGTCAGCCCACGCATCTACATGTACAATCCTTCAGCAGTAACGACGGAGCGGCACCGACCTCCCCGGCCGCGGGGACCATGGATTGGCGGGGACGCGTCAGGATAAATGATCACGCCGCGCTCGCTCGCTCTGGGCGCGGACCCAAGTAATCGATCCCTGATCCTGGCGGATCTAAACGTACTCTGTACAAAATGAAGGATTTTCTCTGTAAATACACACCATTTCTCTTACTATTACACGTACAGCTAGCTGAGTGTCTTCTCCTCATTTGATCGGGAGTTGCTATGCAGTCCCGCGGCCCACATGTACAAAACTGAATTTTTTTTGCGGCCCACTAGGTGGCACTTGCGGCCCAAGTGTGGGCCGCAGCCCTATGGTTAAGAATCACTGCTCTAAATAACATCCCACCCCTGAGAGAGACTGAGCTGGTCTGACCCTCCTCCTCCTTCCAGGGTGGAGCCTGCTGGACAACGATTTCTGACACCAGGTCCGAGGAAGTGTAAGTGTGTTTTTATTCAACCATCTTCACTCCTTCATGAGTCCATCAGTGATCAATAACTGATCAATAATAACTGCAGCTGCTTGTTTGTTCTCTCCATCAGATTCCTGTCAACTCACCATCGACACAAACACAGTCCACAATAGGATCAAAATGTCTAACAAGAACAGGAAGATGACGTGTATGAACCAGGCTCGGTCATATCCTGATCATCCAGACAGGTTTGATCCCTGGTTTCAGCTGATGTGTAGTGAAGTTCTGACGGGTCGCTGTTACTGGGAGGTCCAGAGGAGAGGACCTGTTTTTGTATCAGTGAGTTACAGAAGAATCAGCAGGAAAGGAGGCTCTGACTGTTTGTTTGGAAGAAACGATCATTCCTGGTGTCTGGAATTTTTTTCAGATGGTCAGTACCGGCTCCTTCACAATAACAGCTGCACACCCACCTTCTCCTCATGTCAAACTCCAGACTCTCGCAAATCCATCTTCTCCTCACGTTCATCTTCAGTCCCTGACAGACTAGGAGTGTACGTGGACGTTCCTGCTGGAACTCTGTCCTTCTACGGAGTCTTCTCTGACAGACTGATCCACATCCACACCGTCAACACCACCTTCTCTGGACCTCTCTATGCTGGATTTGGCTTCTATCCTTGGCCTGATTCCATATTTGGTTCAGTGTCTCTGGTACTGGTCTGAGTCTGGTTCCTCAGTGTCTCTGTGTCCAGTTTAGTCTCCAGAGTCTCCTGTCAGAGAAACTGTCTCTGTTGGATCCTGGACTTGGACTCTGGTTCTGGTTCCTCAGAGTCTCCATGATGATGATGATGATGAAGGTGATGATGATGATGATGATGATGATGGTGATGATGATGATGATGATGATGATGATGATGATGAAGATGATGATGATGATGATGATGATGATGGTGATGATGATGATGATGGTGATGATGATGATGATGATGATGATGATGATGATGATGATGAGGATGATGATGATGATGATGATGATGATGATGATGATGAGGATGATGAGGATGATGATGATGGTGATGATGGTGATGATGATGATGGTGATGATGATGATGATGATGATGATGATGATGATGATGAGGATGATGATGATGATGATGATGATGATGATGATGATGAAGATGATGATGATTTAGTTTTTTGGTTTATTGTATTTTTATTTGAACTTTTTCACATTTAAACATTAAATCATTTACTGGATTGTTGATGTTTGATCATGAATTAGATTTGTATCTCATTATTCTTGTTTTATTCTTGATTCTGTCTCTAAATGTTTTCATATTTGACTTCATGTTTAGATTCCTAAAATCTTGTTTGTTCCCTGAAACGAAAAAGTTTGAGCTTCAAATCTAAACATTTCCTTTTTACATTCAACTTTTCCAGTTTGTATAATATTTGATTGATTAATCTGATTGTTTTAATTTGATTCCTTCAGTTTTCAAAGTTGTTCATGTAAAAATGAAGTGAGAAGATGGAAATATTCATGTAACATCCAACATGTAAAAACATCAGCAACATTTTTAAAAGTATTCAAGTACTCTTGAAACCAGTTTTTTAAGGAAAGGTTTATTTACTGCAACTTTAAAAACATGAGGTACATATCCTAAGTTTAGGGATAAGTTGATCTGGTCCAGTATTGTCGTACCAATAAGAGAAAAAAATATGTACTGTGCAAAACATGTTTAAATAAATGTAAATTACCTTTTATGTTGCATGTACTTGGCAAACATGAGAATGTAACATGTTTACTGCTGGGTATTGATCTGCTGCCAAAGGTCTGAATAAAACAATCTGGACAGAAAAAGTTTCATTTCTGTAACAACAAAGATAATTAGAGCTGCAAATAGCGATGAACGGGCCATCATACGTGCAATTTCCACCAATAATAGTCAAGGACTCAAAACTAAGTCCGATGACTCCACCATGACTCTTTCTGTCAAACCTTTCAAAAGTTATGGCATAAAATAGGAACTATCAAATATGGACCAATCAGAAGAAGGAGCGGGGCTAGTTTTCACCAATTATGGTCAAGGACTCAAAACTAAGTCCGATGACACCACCCACCACTCTCTATGTCAAACCATTCAAAAGTTATAGCAGAATCACATATCGATCAGCTACTAGTATCACTTCCTGTTTAGCATTTCACGCCATTTCAAGAAAACTCAGGATTTTGAACTTTTCATCGTTAACGTCTTTTGTGTCTCCTAAGCGAGTTTTATGTCGAACGGACAATCCCGCTAGGAGGAGTTCCTTAAAGTACGACACGTGAAAATGGCCGACTTCCTGTTGGGTTTCGGCCATGGTGCCAAGAGACTTTTCTCTGGCCGTTTCCGAATTCGGACACTACCAAAACTTCCATAGTAGGTGGTTCCATAGTAGTGGCGCCTGCTATCAGGCGCCACTACTATGGAACCAACTTCCAATCTGGGTTAAGGGGGCTGACACCACCTCCACCTTTAAAACTAAACTTAAAACATTTCTGTTTAGTAAAGCCTATAGTTAGTGTTTAGTAAACCTCTAGCTGGTGTTGGTAAATCTCTAGGTAGTGTAAACTTTAGTGTGTCAGAGTCGCTCCTGTGGTTTCTTGTGCTGGCCCCCCCTTCTCCTCCCTTTTCTCTTTTTTGTCCATGTTGCAGCATCCTTTGCCGGACACCGGAACCTGCAGTGTGGGAGTGAGGGGGGCAGGGTAACGGCCCCTTTTGGGCGGGGGAGAATGTTCGTCCCTCAAGACTCCTCTCCCTGGCCCTGCCCCTTCTCAACCTTTCCCCGACCCTGCACCCCAACCTGGGACTTGATGATTGGGCCGGAGCTTCGGGAGCTGCGTGCTGGCCTGCGGTCCCCACCCCTGGTCATCCCGTTGCTGGCCCCCCCTTCTCCTCCCTTTTCTCTCTTTTGTCCTGCAGGTGGCCGTGGGTGGCTTGTAGCTTGCATTACGGAGCACAAGTCTTTTCCTGACCCTGCACCCCAACCTGGGACTTGCTGATTGGGCCGGAGCTTCGGGAGCTGTGTGCTGGCCTGCGGTCCCCACCCCCGGTCATCCCGTTGCTGCTTCCACCTGCCTGCTGTGCTGTTGCCGTCCCTGACCCACCAGTCTGGCCCTCGGCAGGAGGGTCCCCCCTGATGAGCCTGGTCCTGCTCAAGGTTTCTTCCCTCCTAAAGGGGAGTTTTTCCTTGCCACTGTTTGGCTTAAGGTTTTTCTCCCACTAGGGGAGTTTTTACCTGCCATTGTTTATGTAATAACTGCTCGGGGGTCATGTTCTGGGTATGGGTCTCTGTAAAGCGTCTAGAGACAACTCTGTTGTATTAGACGCTATATAAATAAAATTGAATTGAAAAAATTGAATTGAACTACCGCACTATATGCTACATACTGCAAAGTATGCACTGAATACTGCCTACTGAATGAAGGATTCAATACGCTGCTCCAGCAGACCGTTCACACAGCAGTGTGCTACAGTGTATCCCAGAATGCATCTCGCACCAAAACGTCAGCGAAAGATGAGATTTAAAAGCAGACTAGAAGCTGTTGTAATTCCAGCTGTAGCGCTGTTAATATGCCACATTATTACGTTTTAACATCTTTTCAGGAGTAAAAGTAACCGTTAAATCCCCACCCTGGGCTCAGTTTATCCAAATAACGCCTGGTAAGAAATTTGATCCGATGTTCCGGGGATCAAAAGAGCGGCCGGTCCGGCCGCATCAGCACCAGCTGTTACCATGGTAACAGCTGCAGCTCACGGCCGGAGAACAGACGCGATCGCCGGGTCAACCCACGCCGTCGTCCCGGGGGAAACCTGCTGCTCTGTGGAGAATTACAGCTGGCTGAAATAAACCATTTAGGAAAATAAATGTTGGTTTAATAGATTTAATTTAACAGTTCTATCTGTCACGTTAGTTTGTCTGAATATAAAGTGAAGCTTCATGTTGTTACTAGATAGATAGATAGATAGATAGATAGATAGATAGATAGATAGATAGATAGATAGATAGATAGATAGATAGATAGATAGATAGATAGATAGATAGATAGATAGATAGATAGATAGATAGATAGATAGATAGAACTTTATTCTTCTACAGTATCTAGTAAAAAAAGAAAACATGAAGCTTCACTTCAAACACTCAATCACTACAAACTACAGACAAAACAAAGCTACAACTGTTAGATAATGTATATATATATTGCATTCTGGGATATAGTAGGCGAGGTAGGCTGGTCTGATGCATGCTGCAGATTTTTTTCCAAATCAGTAAAACATCCGGGTATTTTTCGCACACTGCAGATTTCCTTCTGTTCACATACAGCATACTACTTACTACACTTTGGCCAAATCAGTGTATACTTGTAGTACAGTATGCGAATTCGGAAACAGCCTTTAGGTTGCGAAATGATACAGGTGTGTAGCGATTTTCGTGCATGTACATCAAACCGTATTGTGCTTGAGGGCTTGAGGCACAAAGTTTTCTAGGGGGCGCTGTTGAGCCGTTAGGCCACGCCCCTTTTTGACACTATTAGAATATGTAATTTTTCGCCACATGGGACATGCGTGCCAAGTTTCACAACTTTCCAAGTAAGTTATGTGGCTCAAAAACGCAATAATAATCGTTGCCATTTGAATAGGGTTTTGCACAAGCCTTGCTGGTGCTCAGTTCCTAAAAATGTCCCATCTTATCTGCCTAAAGTGGCTCACAGACAAACAATAATGAATGCATTTTAATGCAGTAATTCCACAGGCTGGATTTCTGATTTATGTAGAAAAAACAAGCTTTAGATTGTTTTTAAGACATTCAAGGCCTGTTTAAAATATACATTAAATGCCATAATATGTCTCCTTTAAATGCAGTAATGTATGTGTGCACTAGAGGGCAAATACGAACATTTAAAAGTAGTAATTTATGTGTCCACTAGAGGGCAAATAAAAGCATTTAAATGCAGTAATTCATGTGTCCACTAGAGGGCAAATAAATGCATTTAAATTCAGTAACTTATATGTCCACTAGAGGGCAAATAAATGCATTTAAATGCAGTAATTTATGTGTCCACTAGAGGGCAAATAAATGCATTTAAATGCAGTAATTTATGTGTCCACTAGAGGGCAAATAAGTAATTTTAATGCAGTAACGTATGTGTCCACTAGAGGGAAAATAAATGCATTTTAATGCAGTAATTAATGTGTCCACTAGAGGGCAAATAAGTAATTTTAATGCAGTACCGTTTATGTCCACTAGAGGGCAAATATATAATTTAAATGCAGGAACTTATGTGTCCACTAGAGGGCAAATAAATGCATTTAAATGCAGTAATTTATGTATCCACTAGAGGGCAAATATATAATTTAAATGCAGTAATTTATGTGTCCACTAGAGGGCAAATAAGTAATTTTAATGAAGTAATTTATGTGTCCACTAGAGGGCAAATAAATGCAATTAAATGCAGTAACTTATGTGTCCACTAGAGGGAAAATAAGTAATTTTAATGCAGTAACTTATGTGTCCACTAGAGGGCAAATGAATGCATTTAAATGCAGTAATTTATGTGTCCACTAGAGGGCAAATATATAATTTAAATGCAGTAACTTATGTGTCCACTAGAGGGCAAATAAATGCATTTAAATGCAGTAATTTATGTGTCCACTAGAGGGCAAATAAGTAATTTTAATGCAGTAACTTATGTGTCCACTAGAGGGAAAATAAATGAATTTTAATGCAGTAATTTATGTGTCCACTAGAGGGCAAATAAATGCATTTTAATGCAGTAATTTATATGTCCACTAGAGGGCAAATAAATAATTTAAATGCAGTAACTTATGTGTCCACTAGAGGGCAAATATATAATTTAAATGCAGTAATTTAAGTGTCCACTAGAGGGCAAATAAATGCATTTAAATGCTGTAATTTATGTGTCCACTAGAGGGCAAATAATTGCATTTAAATGCAGTAATGTATGTGTCCACTAGAGGGCAAATAAATGCATTTAAATGCAGTAATTTAAGTGTCCACTAGAGGGCAAATAAGTAATTTTAATGCAGTAATTTATGTGTCCACTAGAGGGCAATTAAATAGATTTAAATGCAGTAATTTATGTGTCCACTAGAGGGAAAATAAATGCAATTAAATGCAGTAATTCATGTGTCCACTAGAGGGCAAATAAATGCATTTAAATGCAGTAATTTATGTGTCCACTAGAGGGCAAATAAATGCATTTAAATGCAGTAATTTATGTGTCCACTAGAGGACAAATAAATGCATTTAAATGCAGTAACTTATGTGTCCACTAGAGCAGTGATTCTTAACCATAGGGCTGCGGCCCACACCTGGGCAGCGAGCGCCCCCTAGTGGGCCGCGAAAAAAATTCTGTTTTGTATGTTTGGGCCGCGGGGGCCGCGGGACTGCATCCCGACCATGTGGTGGCGCTAATGCGTTAGTCAGTTGTTACTGACTGCCAGCCGGTGGAGGAGGGAACCCAGAGGAAGAAGACGGGGGAGCTCTATAAAAGAGGAGAATAATGCCGCGGCACGTTCCATTTACCTCGGACACTCATCTAGCTGCACGTGTACTATTAAGGCCTGTATTTACAGAGAAGATCCTTTATTCTGCACAAAATAGGTTTAAATCGGCCAGGATATGGGATCATTAACTTGGTCTGCGCTCAGAGTCGGCTTGGATCCGCCAGTATCGGGGATCGATTACTTGGTCTGCGCCCAGCAACGGGGAGAGCAAGCGCGGCGTGATCCTTTATTTTATATTCTCCGCCACAACTAAGCCCAAAGCCCAAAACAGACTCGGAGCAACACTGGAGGCGACTCTGAGAGTGAGCCTTTCCCCCATTCCACCCAGACTGGACCTGATTGTGTCTCAGAGGCCCAAGTGTCTCATTAAGAGCTGCAGATAAAAAGGGAATTGTATTTTTTTTAAATATGTATATGAAAGAAAATAAAGATTCTTCTGGTTCTGCTATGCACCAATATAGTTTCATTTGCACTTTATTTCAATTTTATTTACAGTTTATTTAATTTAAAAACATTATTTTGAATGTATTTATTTTACTTTTTATTAATAATAATGGCTTGGATTTATTTAGCTCCTTCAAGGCACCCAGAGCGCTTTTTACAGAGATCATTATTCATTCATTCACATCCTCACTGGTGGTGGTAGCTACGTATGTAGCCACAGCTGCTACGTTTGTAGCCACAGCTGCTACGTCTGTAGCCACGGCTGCTACGTTTGTAGCCACAGCTGCTACGTTTGTAGCCACGGCTGCTACGTTTGTAGCCACGGCTGCTACGTTTGTAGCCACGGCTGCTACGTTTGTAGCCACGGCTGCTACGTTTGCAGCCACGGCTGCTACGTTTGTAGCCACGGCTGCTACGTTTTGTAGCCACAGCTGCTACGTTTGTAGCCACAGCTGCTACGTTTGTAGCCACAGCTGCTACGTTTGTAGCCACAGCTGCTACGTTTGTAGCCACAGCTGCTACGTTTGTAGTCACAGCTGCTACGTTTGTAGTCACAGCTGCTACGTTTGTAGCCACAGCTGCTACGTTTGTAGCCACAGCTGCTACGTTTGTAGTCACAGCTGCTACGTTAGTAGCCACAGCTGCTACGTTTTTAGCCACGGCTGCTACGTTTTTAGCCACAGCTGCTACGTTAGTAGCCACAGCTGCTACGTTTTTAGCCACGGCTGCTACGTTTGTAGCCACAGCTGCTACGTTTGTAGCCACAGCTGCTACGTTTGTAGCCACGGCTGCTACGTTTGTAGCCACAGCTGCTACGTTTGTAGCCACAGCTGCTACGTTTGTAGCCACAGCTGCTACGTTTGTAGTCACAGCTGCTACGTTTGTAGCCACAGCTGCTACGTTTGTAGCCACAGCTGCTACATTTGTAGCCACAGCTGCTACGTTTGTAGCCACAGCTGCTACATTTGTAGCCACAGCTGCTACGTTTGTAGCCACAGCTGCTACATTTGTAGCCACAGCTGCTACGTTTGTAGCCACAGCTGCTACGTTTGTAGCCACAGCTGCTACGTTTGTAGCCACAGCTGCTACGTTTGTAGCCACAGCTGCTACGTTTGTAGCCACAGCTGCCCTGCAGACTGACAGAAGCGTCACTCGGCTCCTCTTACCACCAAACATTAGAACACATTCACACGGGGCAGGTGGGTAAGGTGTCTTGCCCAAGGACACTACAACAGCAACTGGGACGGAGCAGGATTCAAACTGCCGACCTTCTGATCAATGTACGACCCGCTCTACTGCCATCCATTGATTGATTTATATGTATATATATTTTTTATTCTGAGTCCTTCCTTTTTTATTTAAGTAAAATCTAATTATTGATCTTTTTTTATTAATAAGCCTGAACTGATTGATTTGTCCTAGTATAAATCAAGCTTGACGTGTGCATGTTAACATTGACATGTTTCATAAAAGTCTGTGATGATCATTTTATTTGATAAGGTTTTTGCTTGGGCCCTGGACCGCTCTGTACTGAAAAAATTGGGCCTCGAGGTCAGAAAGGTTGAGAACCCCTGCTCTAGAGACTAGTGGGAAAAAGTCTGCAACTTTAAATAGGGCCTTCGTAAGTGCGAAGGCCCTATTGTATCTGTAGGAATTTTTGTTTTCCTCGTTTTGCTTCCAACGAAATGTGGGTCTTTTTCCCCCTAAACGTGCCCCAAAAGTCACCAAATTTTGCACCAATCCAGTCCTGGTGATAAATGTGATATTTCATGGTTTGCATTAATGGGCGTGGCCTAACGGCTCAACAGCGCCCCCTAGAAAACTTTGTGCCTCAAGCCCCACAATACGGTTTGACGTACATGCACGAAAATCGGTACACACCTGTATCATGTCACAACTTAAAGAAAAGTCTCTTGGAGCCATGGCCCAAACCAAACAGAAAGTCGGCCATTTTCAATTAATCGTGTAAATTTGTAATTTTAACCCCCCCTTCATCTGATTGGTCCATATCTGATAATTCCTTTGTTCTGCCATAACTTTTGAATGGTTTGGTATAAAGAGTTGTGGTGGAGTCATCAGACTCGGTTTAGAGTTCTTGACTTTTATTTGTGGAAATTGCACGCACGAGGGCCTGTTTATCGCTGCTTGCAGCTTTAATCTTTCTTTTTGTTTTGCTTTGATTTTGATTTGATGTCACTTTTTTTTGTTGTAATGTCCAAAATGTACAAATCTTATAATAAAGTTTAATAAAAACAAACCCCCCCCTAGAGGGCCCGGGACCAGGACCAGATCAGGATCAGGATCTGGATCTGAGGATCAGACTGTTCTGTCTGTTCAGTCGGGATTTCAGAGGAAAAAGAGACAAAGACTCGGCCAATCAGCAGCCTGGGAACGCTGTGGTATTCAGTCAGGCCACGCCCCCTCACACACACACACACACACACACACACACACACACACACACACACACACACACACACACACACACACACACACACTCACACACACACACACACACACACACACACACACACACACACACACACTCACACACACACACACACTCGGCTCTGGGAGAATAATCAGGGTTTTGTCCAGTCAGCTCTGCAGGGTAACCACGGTAACCACGGTAACCATGGTAACACCAGATCCAGACCACTAGGGTCCAGTTCCTGCTCTTGTACCAGCAGGTTTCCGCCACCAGGGGGCGCCAGAGCGCCAGAATCTTGTTCCTGTACCAGCAGGTTTCCACCACCAGGGGGCGCCAGAGCGCCAGAATCACCAGGATCTGCAGCTTCACTTCCTCAAAAACTCCCGTCTTTCATCAGGAGGTAAAAACCAGAGGATCTGAAACCAGAAGATCTGAATATCTGAAACGGATCCAGAACTTCCAGGACCTCAACGACCTGGAAAGACCCTTATTTTATTTTATTATTGCATCAAAATGAACATACAGGGAAGTTGGAATCAGCAAAGACGTCATGAACATCATGTCAGTGAAATAACAAGAAATACCAAAAACATAAACATAAAAGTGCATTCATATATCAATGCAATTCGAGATTGTCACATCATATTACTGAGTAACATGGGTAAAAATCCTAGTTGTGCAGGCTCATTATTGCAGGTAAAAAAGATAAAAGACCAAGTGCATAATGAATGAATAATCTACATGATACCGTAGGTGGAATAAAAAAATATAACAATAATAAATAGTCCTGGTCCAGGTTTCTTCCTCCTAAAGGGGAGTTTTTCTTGCCACTGTTTGGTTTAAGGTTTTTCTCCCACTAGGGGAGTTTTTACCTGCCATTGTTTATGCAATAACTGCTCGGGGGTCATGTTCTGGGTATGGGTCTCTGTAAAGCGTTTAGAGACAACTCTGTTGTATTAGACGCTATATAAATAAAATTGAATTGAATTGAATTGAATTGAATTGAATTGAATTGAATTGAATTCTTCATATTCTTTAAAAGACTTTCAATCTCAAGGAGAAACAGATTAATGTTGGGGGAAGATTTTGCAAATTTTTGTTAATGAATATGGAACTTCCCCATTAAAGTACAAAGTTAGTAAAAAAGTAAATATTCTTCAGGCCGTTCATGAGTTCATGAAGAATGGGTTCTGGTTCAGGAAGTGAGTCAGCAGCTGAACTAACCGCAGGAGAAACACTGCTTTCAGGTCCGTCTGCTGCAGGATTCCCTGGAGGGGGTTGAGGGTTCAACGCTGGATTCCCCCGGCGGTCTGGAGGCTAGAGGACGGGGGGGTTGAGGGTTCAACGCTGCTGCCTGGCTGCAGTCGGCCGGTTCTAAAGAATGTACCAACTCCGTGACCTGGACGGAGCAGCCGACCAGAACCAGAAGAATCTGAACAACAAACCGGCCGGAGGACGGACTTTCTTCACTTCACTTCACTTCCCTTCAGTTCAGTTCAGTTCACTTCATATTTATTTCCAGCAGTACAACATTTACAACATTAGTGACCTGCGTGCAACAGAAAATGAAGCAAATACCTTTAATTTATTTATTTTTATTCACACACATGTGAATGTTTCTCCTGGAGAATCAAACGCTTGTGGAGCCAACGAACATAAATACATTAGAGAGGAAATACACACTCTCCTGTGGGGTTAGGGACCAGAGGACCACGGACCACCAGAGGACCACCTTCTTTTTTTGCATGCGTTTTTTCGAGCGTTCGTGCGTTTTTGCGTGCGTTCGTTTGTTTTGCATGCGTTTTGCGTGCGTTTTTGCGTGCGTTTTTGCGTGTGTTTTTGCGTGCGTACGTTTGTTTTGCATGCGTTTTGCGTGCGTTTTTGCGTGCGTTTTTGCGTGCGTTTTTGCGTGCGTTTTTGCGTGTGTTTTTGCGTGCGTGCGTTTGTTTTGCGTGCGTTTTGCGTGCCTTTTTGCGTGCGTTTTTGCGTGCGTTTTTGCGTGCGTGCGTTTTTGCGTGCGTGCGTTTTACGTGCGTTTGCACGTTTTTTCAAGCGTTCGTGTGTTTTTCCGCGCGTTCGTGCGTTTCTGTGTGCGTTTTTTCGTGCGTTTTTGCGTGCGTGCGTTTGTTTTGCATGCGTTTTGCGTGCGTTTTTGCGTGCGTTTTTGCATGCATGCGTTTTGCGTGCGTTTTGCGTGCGTTTTGCGTGCGTTTTGCGTGCGTTTTGCGTGCGTTTTTCCGAGCGTTTGCGCGTTTTTTCAAGCGTTCGTGCGTTTTTTCGTGTTTTTCCGTGCATTTTTTCTAGCGTTTTTTCAAGCGTTCGTGTGTTTTTCCGTGCGTTCGTGCGTTTCTGCGTGCGTTTTTTCGTGCGTTTTTGCGTCCGTGCGTTCGTTTTGCATGCGTTTTGCGTGCGTTTTTTCGAGCGTTCGCGCGTTTTTTCAAGCGGTCGTGCGTTTTTCCGTGCGTTCGTGCGTTTTTTCGTGCGTTTTTGCCTGCGTGCGTTCGTTTTGCATGCGTTTTGCGTGCGTTTTTGCGTGCATGCGTTTTGCGTGCGTTCGTGCGTTTTTGCGTGAGTTCGTGCGTTTTTGCGTGCGTGCGTTTGTTTTGCATGCGTTTTGCGTGCGTTTTGCGTGCGTTTTTGCGTGCGTTTTTTTTTTTTTACATTTTCGAGCGTTTGCACGTTTTTTCAAGCGTTCGTGCGTTTTTCCGTGCGTTCGTGCGTTTTTCCGTGCGTTCGTGCGTTTCTGCGTGTGTTTTTTCGTGCGTTTTTGCGTGTGTGCGTTCGTTTTGCATGCGTTTTTGCGTGCATGCGTTTTACGTGCGTTTTTTCGAGCGTTTGCACGTTTTTTCAAGCGTTCGTGCGTTTTTGCATGCGTGCGTTTTTGCGTGCGTGCGTTCGTTTTGCATGCGTTTTGCGTGCGTGCGTTTTGCGTGCATGCGTTTGTTTTGCATGTGTTTTGCGTGCGTTTTGCGTGCGTTTTTGCGTGCGTTTTTGCGTGCGTGCGTTTTACATTTTCGAGCATTTGCACGTTTTTTCAAGCGTTCGTGCGTTTTTCCGTGCGTTCGTGCGTTTCTGCGTGCGTTTTTTCGTGCGTTTTTGCGTGCGTGCGTTCGTTTTGCGTGCGTTTTGCGTGCGTTTTTTCGAGTGTTCGCGCGTTTTTTCAAGCGTTCGTGCGTTTTTTCCGTGCGTTCGTGCGTTTCTGCGTGCGTTTTTGCGTGCGTGCGTTCGTTTTGCATGCGTTTTTGCATGCGTGCGTTTTTGCGTGCGTGCGTTCGTTTTGCATGCGTTTTGCGTGCATGCGTTTGTTTTGCATGTGTTTTGCGTGCGTTTTGCGTGCGTTTTTGCGTGCGTTTTTGCGTGCGTGCGTTTTACATTTTCGAGCGTTTGCACGTTTTTTCAAGCGTTCGTGCGTTTTTCCGTGCGTTCGTGCGTTTCTGCATGCGTTTTTTCGTGCGTTTTTGCGTGCGTGCGTTCGTTTTGCATGCGTTTTGCGTGCGTTTTTGCGTGCCTTTTTGCATGCGTGCGTTTTGCGTGCGTTTTTTCGAGCGTTCGTGCGTTTTTCCGTGCGTTCGTGCGTTTCTGCATGCGTTTTTGCGTGCGTTTTTGCGTGCGTGCGTTCGTTTTGCATGCGTTTTGCGTGCGTTTTTGCGTGCATGCGTTTTGCGTGCGTTCGTGCGTTTTTGCGTGAGTTTGTGCGTTTTTGCGTGCGTTTTTTTTTTGCGTTTGTGCATTTTTTCGTGCGTTTTTGCGTGCATGCGTTCGTTTGTGGGGTTAGGGACCATAACCCTCCTCATAACCTCAGCTCTGCCTCGGCTTCTCATCTGGCTGTGAAGACAGACGAGTGTTTGCAAATATCTGGAGCATTCAGGGACTGAGGAGCCGGGGCTTGTGGGTAAAAGACTCTGAGGAGCCGGGGCTTGTGGGTAAAAGGTGCTGAATACTAACAGTTATGTAACCAGAGCTGAAGAGAAAAGCTCTTAGACTCCTCAGACCGGATCCTGCGGTTCACAGGAACTCTTCAGAACCTCCTCAGACTGGACTCTGGTTCCCACGCCGGGACTCGTTAGCAGAACTAGAGAATTAGTGAGAACTGAGTCAGAACCAGCAGCCGTCGGTCCAAATAAGGTCTGGACCTGAAGTGGAACTGTAATCACACTCAGACCCCGACCCGGTCCAGGAAACGCTGGGGGGGTTTCTCAGGGAGGGGGGCCCGGTGTATGTATCAAAAAAACATAATTCATGTTAATTTTTTCAATTAAAGACTATTTTGCTGCTAGTACGTACGGGTCGGGGGCCTGGCTGGTCTTAGACACAAGTAGGGGGAGGAAAAAAGGCTCAGCTTTTAAATAGATAAGAGTATGGGCCTATTTAGGCCATGTAGCAGGGCGAGTGCTACGGGGGTCGACCGACAGGACAGAGGACACAGGGTTTAGTGCAGGAACTCTTTATTCTCTTCTTTCACCCAGACACACGTGCCGTCACCTTCAACAGCTTCCTCCCAGCAGCCCCTTGCTGGTGCAGCTGCTCCTTATGAAGGCAGGCAGGGTGGAGAAGCCAATTGGGCACAGGTGTGCCCAATCAGCTGAGTGGCTGCTCCTCCACCCTGCCACAGGCTATTTATTTGTATCAGTGTCTATTTTTATTTGCACCTTTTGCTATAAAAAAAAAAACAAAACAAAAAACAGACAATGAAAACTGACCAATAGGAGCCAAGAGGTTTATAATAGTATAATACTATATGTCAAGACACACAGAGATCGAGAGGGACGTTTCCCCACTTCCCACGGTGAAACATATAAACATATAAACATATAAAGTGTGCAGGCGCAGGCACAGCAGATGGACAGACATTCTTAAAAAAGTTACACATAAAATAAATACAACACAACACAACATGTGCTATTGCTAGGGATGAGTGCAAATGCCAATTATTTAGGTAAACAGTAAACGGTGAGTAAAGTGACACAGTGGTGATGTTACATAGTCCTGAGTGTTCATGGGGGGGGTGGGGGGGGCTTGGCGGGATTTCAGTTCAGTTCATAATATTACAGTCCACTCATTTGACATCATTGGGATAAATTATGGGTAAATTATTCACAAACATCAATAGTAAATGGAAAATAAATTGAGTCTAAAGGATAAATATATATATATATTTTTATTATTATTGTATTCCATTTACAATTTCACAGACCACCTGCAATACCGTCACGGACCACCAGAGGGCCGCGGACCACCGGTTGACAATCCCTGCTCTAGAGTCCTCTGGAGTCTCTAGAGTCCTCTAAAGTCCACTAGAGTCCTCTTGGGTCCATGTGAAAACACCCACAAAAAACCCCAAAATAAACCTGAAAAAAAACAGAAAAAACCCGAAAATAAACCCGAAAAAAAAACGAAAATAAACCCGAAAAAAACGAAACACACCCGAAAATAAACCCGAAAAAAACGAAACACACCCAAAAATAAACCCGAAAAAACCCGACAATAAACCCGAAAAAACCCTCTTGGGTCCACTAAAGTCCTCTTGGGTCCACCAGGACCAGAGAAAACAAACACATCGATATCCAGCAGCTTTCATTCCAAACTAAAACTATTTTAGTTCTGGTTCCTGCAGAGTTCCATGTTTTCCTCACCAGAAAACACAAAGTTTAAAGTTTAAACAGCTGCTGTTGTTTTATTCCTCTACGTTTAGTTTGTTTTATTCTTCTACGTTTAGTTTGTTTTATTCTTCTACGTTTAGTTTGTTTTATTCTTCTACGTTTAGTTTGTTTTATTCTTCTACGTTTAGTTTGTTTTATTCTTCTACGTTTAGTTTGTTTTATTCTTCTACGTTTAGTTTGTTTTATTCTTCTACGTTTAGTTTGTTTTATTCTTCTACGTTTAGCTTGTTTTATTCTTCTACGTTTAGTTTCTGGGCCTGAAACCAGTTCCTCCTGGTTCCAGCTTCGGTTCCAGCTTCGGTTCCAGCTCAGGATCTTGTTTGTTGGGAATAAAGATCCTCCATAAACCAACATTTCATTCTAAGATCCGACCTGAGTCAGAATGAGCTGAAAGAAAAGAAAGAATCAAAAACTCAAATAAAAACCTGCAAGTCACAATATTAATAAAGGTTATTATTAGTGCCACGGCTGCGCCAAGAGGCTCCTCCTCCATAGCTATGCCATAGCAATGGAGGAGCATCATATATCAAAACGTGCGGCTCAATCGGGAATAGTGTGCTATGACTTTTTGGTGTTGAAATTCCCCAAAGTTATTCCCAAAAAAACGGCCAAAAAACCAATTCAAAGCGGATGGGAAAACGTCCACAAAAAAAAATTCACCTTTTGTCTGAGTCATCTAACTTTCCCATACCTGCACGTAGAAATGTCAGTCAAACTTCAAAACGGAGGAAAACTTCTTTTCTCTTCAAAACACCAACCAGTTTTTTCCTACAATGTAAACTTTTCAAGATATGAGCACTCAAGCGAGGACTGGAAATCACTTTTTTGTCAAATCTAGAGTGCGAGAAACAGTAAAAAAATAACCTGAATTTTTATTCGTAACTCGAGCTCACGGCCAAACCGTGAAAGCTAGACAGATAATTTTTGGTCAGAATGTAGACATACGCGTTGGGATTCATAAAATGTGACTTTGACAGGCGGGGTATGCACAAAATTTAAACGGGGGAGGCTAAAGCGGCGCCAATTCCTGCCTCGGTCTCCATTCACTGTAATGTAATCAAAAGTTTTCTTCAAAAAAATGCTCCCTAATGGTTTTCTACCTTTGCAGAGCTACAAGTTTTGTTTTTTTCTGTATTTTACTCCCTAAAACACTTCCTTGTCTCTTGCCAGGCCGTCATTGTAAATAAGAATGTTCTTAATGACCTGCCCGGTTAAATAAAGGCCAATGACCGAATGAATATCAAATAAAGCCATAGAATTGTTTTATTTTCTCTTTATCGTATAATGTTCACAAAGTGTAATGCAATTCATGTCATGGATAGGTTATTTTGAAGGATCAAATACTCAACATCCCATATTATCCATTTTACATCATCCAAGAAATGATGGATGTGCCAATTAAACTTTGAAAATCGACTCTGCACATGCGCAGAAACACAAAGTAGCATTTCTCTGCAGGTATCAAGGATTGGCAGAACAGCGGTCCAAGCCCGGGTAAATGCAGAGGGAAGTGTCAGGAAGGGTTAGGGTTAGTAACTGTGGAGAAGAAAGATTAACTGATATGATGACAGCAGAGTTTTCTATGCATTTGCATTTTGTTTCTATTAATTTATTCGCTGCAGGCAGCATCACCCACCCTTCATTTCAGTCTGCCCACCTTAGTGGCCTCGCTAAATCCGGCCCTGGTGCCAAACCATTCAGAGGTTTAAAAACAAACAGCAGAATCTTAAAATCAGTTGTGTAGTGAACAGGAAGCCAGAACCGGTAATGTGGTCACGCTTTCTAGTGCCAGTCAACAGTCGAGCAGCAGCTTTCTGCTTTTCTCTGAATTTAGTTCCACAAAGTAACACAGATACGACTAAATGTAGCAAACGACCTTCAAAACGTTCCTCTAAAAAACCTGCAAAAACTCTCCGTTTCACGAACCGGAACCAACAATACCATTTTTTGTTTTTTTTTCCATTTGAATTTGTATTTGGAACAAAGGTGATACATGTTATCAATATTGCATGCTTACATCATGTCCCTGTTTTTGATATAAAAAAAGTGAAATAATAATAATAAGAAGAAAACTCATTCATAAAGAGAGGGAAAAGGGGGAAAAATAATATATATGTTTCTCACACCTTTTCCTAGTATAGCAATGAAAATGGAGAGGGAAAAAGATTTAAAAAAAAAAGATAAATAGATAATAAAAAATAAATAAATAAATATAAATAAATATAAATAAATAAATAAATAAATAAATAAATAAATAAATAAATAAATAAATAAATAAAAATAAATAAATAAATAAATAAAAATAAATAAAAAAAAGGAAGGGGGACTAGCTACAAACATGTTCACCTGAAACAATATAATACTTGAAACATCACAGAGTCAAAATATTAAAAACACCAGTAAAGTAGCTCAAGAACTTAGTTAGTGGATCAGTCTCTTCTACTAAAGAAACTTAAAGTCCAAACTAAAGGAGGATAATATTCAGTCCAACACTTCCAGCAGTCTGCAAACTTTTCCTGTTTAGGTACAAATGTCAGTTTTTCCAGGACAAAACTGTCACGGATAACATTGATCCTGAATCTGATCAAGTCTGATCAATGTTGAATCCTGATTCCTCATCGGTGGGAGTTTCAGTTTCAACCACTTTCTCGTCACCAAAGGCCTTTTTAACCAGAATTCATGACGCCAAACCTCCGTCTGAGGTTTGTCTGGAAGTTTCTGAAACGTAAGATCCAGGAAACTCGTCCAGTGACGTAAACGTTGCCCAGATGAAGCGTAAGGACTTTTACAGATGTTTTAACGTGTAAACGTCGCCCAGATGAAGCGTAAGGACTTTTGCAGATGTTTCTCACATGAAACGTAAGGACTTTTGCAGATGTTTAGATGTGTAAATGTTGCCCAGATGAAACGTAAATGCAGATGTTTCTCCAGATGCTGCAGGAGAGAGAGTTTAGAAACTACTTCCTGTGATTTAAATGTTCCTGAAAACCACTACTTTTATCTGACTGCACATTCCGTCTCAGCGAGGACGATCATGTGGGAAGATTTCAATAATAAGAGGACTAAAATACCATAATACCATACTAGTTAAAACCACTTTATGCAAATAATGTGTAAAGCTAAATGAAAGTGACTCCCTGTCTGTTTAATGTGTAATATAATGATGATAATAATAATGTAATGATGATAATAATAATGTAATGTGTTATTTCCTCTCTCTAATTCTGCTGCTTCCTGTCCGTGCTGCAGAAAACGGATGTGTGTAATTAAAGGCCCATTGACTGAATTGATCAAGTCGTTGTTAAAGTGTAGAGTTCATAGTTACGTTAGCAGGATGTTAGTGAGACTGCATTTGGAAAAGTTTAACTTTTCCTGACCAGATTTAGCTACAGAGACTTCTGTAACTTGTAACATTAGCTTGTTAATTTCCCCTCTGTGGGACTATTAAAGGTTTATCTTATCTTATCTTATCTTAACTATTCCATGTCCACGTGTGCTGATTGTTGCTAAATGTAAACAGTACATTTAAACTGTGCTTATGAATTAAGAGCATGTAAAGTTTATCACTTTGACCTGATGAATGATTATGAAATGGAGGTGATTGTATTGTGTGTTAGCCACAGGAGTATTGAATTTAATTTGTGTATCATCAACTTTATTTAATGCAAAAACGATTTGTAAGACTGGCAACTTTTTCTAACTCTACGGAACCCTCTACTCCTTTGTTCAGAAAACTCAAACTTCTTTCAGTTTATGACATAAATATTCATCAGATATGTGTGTTTTTATACAAACATATGTTTTTGCCTTTTTCTTTACCACTATCGTTTAGTAATTTTTTCACTTATAATTCTCAAATACATTCATATAAAACTAGACAGATTAATCATTTTCATCTTCCGTTTTCTAAAACTAAACACAGCCAGTTTTCCCTCAGATATCGCGGTGTACAGATATGGAACTCCAAATCTCACGTTATCAAAAGCCCTGCTTCTCTAGAGATTTTTAAAAGAAATGTATCATCTCATTTAATTCACATTTAAAAAATGTCAAGTTTTCTTTTTTTTTTTTTTTTTTGTTTTTTTGTGTGTTGATGATCTGTAACTATGTAGTCAAACCTTCTTTGTTTTTGTTTATAGTTTTCATCTTGTTGTTTTTGTTTTTTGATTTTTTGTAATTACTGTTTTACTTCCTAAATTGAGGGGAGGTCCGCTGCATAAGCCTGTTGGCTTTTTCACCTCTCATGTCACATTTGTTTTACTATTTTGATTGCAAGTGTTAATTTTATTGTGTGCAAACTAATAAAATAAAAAAATAAAGGGTTGATATAATGTTTGTGTTGATAATGTTTGTAGTGTGATGTGACTGAATAAAGAATTTCAAACAACCTGGTCTCACAAAAATCCGTGAAATGCCCACGACCTCTCACCACTGTTTTCCGTGGTACCAACACGGAAAGTGGTATAATTCCGTGTGAGCACCACGGATATTGTACCATGCAAAGTCAATGGGATCCGTGGTCGTGATATATACACGGATTATGACATTATTATTATTTATATATTATTCGTTGTTGTAGTGGCTAAATTATGCGTTTTTGTCGCGCAAAGTACTGTTTGTTACTGTCAGTTTGTAAAAGCATGTTTTTACAAAGTTATAAAATAACACAAAATAGCTGTTGTCAAACACAGATAGTCGTATTCTTTTTTGATTCAGAGAAAACCCGCCTAACTTAACAATTATCATGATATTTCTTCATCAAACTGGCTTTATTCTTCTTTTAAATGTAATCTTTGACTTGCTTCTTTGGCTTCTGGATCCAGATTGTTCCACAAACTGAAACCTTTTACAGAAACACAACGTTCCATTCATTTAGATATTAAATTAATTATAATAAACACATATATTATTATCCGTGTCCTGAATCCACACACGGGTGGAGCCAAAGTGAGGATAAAGAATGAATGAAAGAATGAATGAATGAATTAATTATTTTTTTTATTTCGAACATGTATATAAAATGAAAGTTAAAATAATAATAAAAAGATAAACATTTACATCTTCATATTCACATATGTTTGAAAAAAAGGAGTAGGAAGAAGTTTACACTTTTTTTCCTAGTTCCTACCCCTTTATAACTCTATGAATTTACATTATTGCTATTATTAAATCTACACAATATCCATATAAATATAATCTATATAAATACTAATAAACATGCCTATTATTACATAATTATATTAATATATAAATATTATATCAATATCTAGAAAATACAACTAATATCCCTATAAATATATATATATATGTGCTACATACCCAATAAATATATAACATAAGAATAAAAGGACAATCTGCTGAGTGAATAAAATGGTGCTTTTATGGTTTTTAAACCTAAATACTGATCAGAGAGACGTCTCGGTGAGAAAGTGAGAGTTTAAACTCGACTCCCCAGAGATCAGACTGTTCCATCAAAAACACTAGTTTAGTAGAATTGTGATAAATATAGAAAAGAATCAGTAGGAGCTTTTTAAACATCAGACTCCTGCTGGAATTCTGTTGACAGAAACAACATTAGCGCTGAGCTGCAGCTGGAAAATAGAAAATAAAACACTTATAATTACAAGCTGCAGCTGGAAACTAGAAAATAAAACAGTTATAAAACAAGCTGCAGCTGGAAACCAGTGCTAGCTTGTTGACTCGGGCTCATCAGAGGATTTTAAAGCATGTTTGTACAGCGGCGGGGCAGTTAGCCGTTAGCAGCAGTTAGCAGCAGTTAGCAGCAGCTAGCAATAGCTAGCAGCAGTTAGCAGCTAGGGTCGCCACCCATCCCGTAAAATACGGAATTGTCCTTTATTTGAGAAAAAAATGTTGCGTCCCGTATTGAACTAATACGGGACACGATTTGTACTGTATTTTCATTAACTTTCACACCATATTCTAGTTGAATTATTGAAATAAATGAACTTTTACACCATATTCTAGTTGAATTATTGAAATAAATTAACTTTTACACCATATTCTAGTTGAATTATTGAAATAAATGAACTTTTACACCATATTCTAGTTGAATTATTGAAATAAATTAACTTTTACACCATATTCTAGTTGAATTATTGAAATAAATGAACTTTTACACCATATTCTAGTTGAATTGTTGAAATAAATGAACTTTTACACCATATTCTAGTTGAATTATTGAAATAAATTAACTTTTATACCATATTCTAGTTGAATTATTGAAATAAATGAACTTTTACACCATATTCTAGTTGAATTATTGAAATAAATTAACTTTTACACCATATTCTAGTTGAATTATTGAAATAAATTAACTTTTACACCATATTCTAGTTGAATTATTGAAATAAATGAACTTTTACACCATATTCTAGTTGAATTATTGAAATAAATTAACTTTTACACCATATTCTAGTTGAATTATTGAAATAAATGAACTTTTACACCATATTCTAGTTGAATTGTTGAAATAAATGAACTTTTACACCATATTCTAGTTGAATTATTGAAATAAATTAACTTTTATACCATATTCTAGTTGAATTATTGAAATAAATTAACTTTTACACCATATTCTAGTTGAATTATTGAAATAAATTAACTTTTACACCATATTCTAGTTGAATTATTGAAATAAGTTAACTTTTACACCATATTCTAGTTGAATTATTGAAATAAATTAACTTTTACACCATATTCTAGTTGAATTATTGAAATAAATTAACTTTTACACCATATTCTAGTTGAATTATTGAAATAAATTAACTTTTACACCATATTCTAGTTGAATTATTGAAATAAGTTAACTTTTACACCATATTCTAGTTGAATTATTGAAATAAGTTAACTTTTACACCATATTCTAGTTGAATTATTGAAATAAATTAACTTTTACACCATATTCTAGTTGAATTATTGAAATAAATTAACTTTTACACCATATTCTAGTTGAATTATTGAAATAAATGAACTTTTACACCATATTCTAGTTGAATTATTGAAATAAATTAACTTTTACGCCATATTCTAGTTGAATTATTGAAATAAATTAACTTTTACACCATAGTCTAGTTGAATTATTGAATAGATTTTAACTTTTACGCCATATTCTAGTTGAATTATTGAAATAAATTAACTTTTACACCATATTCTAGTTGAATTATTGAAATAAATTAACTTTTACACCATATTCTAGTTGAATTATTGAAATAAATAGTTGCTAATGGTTTTCTGTCTGTACAGTCATGAAAGTTCAATGCTATTAAAGCACTTTAAACTTTAAATCAAAGCATTTTGTTTTTTCATATAAAATAAACACATTTTTATTCAGTTTAGAAGTTTTGGGGCTTTTTTTTTGGCTCCTGCGCTGCTGAAATCAGGGCGTCCCTTATTTCTATTTCTGAAAGGTGGAAACCCTAGCTAGCAGCTAGCAGCTAGCAGCGTTCCAGTCCTATCGCAGCCTGATAATAAGATAAACTAAGAGACTGCTGGAAGAGACTCCTGGGAAACGCAGCAAGCAGAATCAGAGATAAAAATAACCAAGTAAAGACAAACGTTCAGGTGATTCTAAGAGAATCTGAGATGACACACCAGAGAAACGCTGACTTAGACACAGAAATCAGGACATTTCTGTACAAGAAGAAGAAGAAGCAACGAGGCCAGAACAGGAACAGACCAGGACTGGACGTCACTAACTTTATTACTAAATCCTGATTAAACAGAGGTTTTTACTGGTTAATCACCTCAGGAAGGATCAGGGTTTTTACTGGTTAATCACCTCAGGAAGGACTAGATCAGGGTTTTTACTGGTTAATCACCTCAGGAAGGATCAGGGTTTTTACTGGTTAATCACCTCAGGAAGGATCAGATCAGGGTTTTTACTGGTTAATCACCTCAGGAAGGATCAGGGTTTTTACTGGTTAATCACCTCAGGAAGGATCAGGGTTTTTACTGGTTAATCACCTCAGGAAGGATCAGATCAGGGTTTTTACTGGTTAATCACCTCAGGAAGGATCAGGGTTTTTACTGGTTAATCACCTCAGGAAGGATCAGGGTTTTTACTGGTTAATCACCTCAGGAAGGATTAGGGTTTTTACTGGTTAATCACCTCAGGAAGGATCAGGGTTTTTACTGGTTAATCACCTCAGGAAGGATCAGGGTTTTTACTGGTTAATCACCTCAGGAAGGATCAGGGTTTTTACTGGTTAATCACCTCAGGAAGGATTAGGGTTTTTACTGGTTAATCACCTCAGGAAGGATCAGGGTTTTTACTGGTTAATCACCTCAGGAAGGACTAGATCAGGGTTTTTACTGGTTAATCACCTCAGGAAGGATCAGGGTTTTTACTGGTTAATCACCTCAGGAAGGATTAGGGTTTTTACTGGTTAATCACCTCAGGAAGGATCAGGGTTTTTACTGGTTAATCACCTCAGGAAGGGACTAGATCAGGGTTTTTACTGGTTAATCACCTCAGGAAGGATCAGATCAGGGTTTTTACTGGTTAATCACCTCAGGAAGGATCAGGGTTTTTACTGGTTAATCACCTCAGGAAGGATCAGGGTTTTTACTGGTTAATCACCTCAGGAAGGATTAGGGTTTTTACTGGTTAATCACCTCAGGAAGGATCAGGGTTTTTACTGGTTAATCACCTCAGGAAGGACTAGATCAGGGTTTTTACTGGTTAATCACCTCAGGAAGGATCAGGGTTTTTACTGGTTAATCACCTCAGGAAGGATCAGGGTTTTTACTGGTTAATCACCTCAGGAAGGATTAGGGTTTTTACTGGTTAATCACCTCAGGAAGGATCAGATCAGGGTTTTTACTGGTTAATCACCTCAGGAAGGATCAGGGTTTTTACTGGTTAATCACCTCAGGAAGGGACTAGATCAGGGTTTTTACTGGTTAATCACCTCAGGAAGGATCAGATCAGGGTTTTTACTGGTTAATCACCTCAGGAAGGATCAGGGTTTTTACTGGTTAATCACCTCAGGAAGGATCAGGGTTTTTACTGGTTAATCACCTCAGGAAGGATTAGGGTTTTTACTGGTTAATCACCTCAGGAAGGATCAGGGTTTTTACTGGTTAATCACCTCAGGAAGGACTAGATCAGGGTTTTTACTGGTTAATCACCTCAGGAAGGATCAGGGTTTTTACTGGTTAATCACCTCAGGAAGGATTAGGGTTTTTACTGGTTAATCACCTCAGGAAGGATCAGGGTTTTTACTGGTTAATCACCTCAGGAAGGGACTAGATCAGGGTTTTTACTGGTTAATCACCTCAGGAAGGATTAGATCAGGGTTTTTACTGGTTAATCACCTCAGGAAGGATTAGGGTTTTTACTGGTTAATCACCTCAGGAAGGATCAGGGTTTTTACTGGTTAATCACCTCAGGAAGGATCAGGGGTTTTACTGGTTAATCACCTCAGGAAGGATCAGGGTTTTTACTGGTTAATCACCCCAGGAAGGATTAGATCAGGGTTTTTACTGGTTAATCACCCCAGGAAGGATCAGGGTTTTTACTGGTTAATCACCTCAGGAAGGATCAGGGTTTTTACTGGTTAATCACCTCAGGAAGGATCAGGGTTTTTACTGGTTAATCACCTCAGGAAGGATTAGATCAGGGTTTTTACTGGTTAATCACCTCAGGAAGGATCAGATCAGGGTTTTTACTGGTTAATCACCTCAGGAAGGATTAGATCAGGGTTTTTACTGGTTAATCACCTCAGGAAGGATCAGGGTTTTTACTGGTTAATCACCTCAGGAAGGATCAGATCAGGGTTTTTACTGGTTAATCACCTCAGGAAGGATCAGGGTTTTTACTGGTTAATCACCTCAGGAAGGATCAGGGTTTTTACTGGTTAATCACCTCAGGAAGGATCAGGGTTTTTACTGGTTAATCACCTCAGGAAGGATCAGATCAGGGTTTTTACTGGTTAATCACCTCAGGAAGGATCAGGGTTTTTACTGGTTAATCACCTCAGGAAGGATCAGGGTTTTTACTGGTTAATCACCTCAGGAAGGATTAGATCAGGGTTTTTACTGGTTAATCACCTCAGGAAGGATCAGATCAGGGTTTTTACTGGTTAATCACCTCAGGAAGGATCAGGGTTTTTACTGGTTAATCACCTCAGGAAGGATCAGGGTTTTTACTGGTTAATCACCTCAGGAAGGATCAGGGTTTTTACTGGTTAATCACCTCAGGAAGGATCAGGGTTTTTACTGGTTAATCACCTCAGGAAGGATCAGGGTTTTTACTGGTTAATCACCTCAGGAAGGATTAGATCAGGGTTTTTACTGGTTAATCACCTCAGGAAGGATTAGATCAGGGTTTTTACTGGTTAATCACCTCAGGAAGGATTAGATCAGGGTTTTTACTGGTTAATCACCTCAGGAAGGATTAGATCAGGGTTTTTACTGGTTAATCACCTCAGGAAGGATCAGGGTTTTTACTGGTTAATCACCTCAGGAAGGATCAGGGTTTTTACTGGTTAATCACCTCAGGAAGGATTAGATCAGGGTTTTTACTGGTTAATCACCTCAGGAAGGATCAGGGTTTTTACTGGTTAATCACCTCAGGAAGGACTAGATCAGGGTTTTTACTGGTTAATCACCTCAGGAAGGATCAGGGTTTTTACTGGTTAATCACCTCAGGAAGGATCAGATCAGGGTTTTTACTGGTTAATCACCTCAGGAAGGATTAGATCAGGGTTTTTACTGGTTAATCACCTCAGGAAGGATCAGGGTTTTTACTGGTTAATCACCTCAGGAAGGATCAGGGTTTTTACTGGTTAATCACCTCAGGAAGGATTAGATCAGGGTTTTTACTGGTTAATCACCTCAGGAAGGATCAGGGTTTTTACTGGTTAATCACCTCAGGAAGGATCAGGGTTTTTACTGGTTAATCACCTCAGGAAGGATCAGATCAGGGTTTTTACTGGTTAATCACCTCAGGAAGGATTAGATCAGGGTTTTTACTGGTTAATCACCTCAGGAAGGATTAGATCAGGGTTTTTACTGGTTAATCACCTCAGGAAGGATCAGGGTTTTTACTGGTTAATCACCTCAGGAAGGATCAGGGTTTTTACTGGTTAATCACCTCAGGAAGGATCAGGGTTTTTACTGGTTAATCACCTCAGGAAGGATTAGATCAGGGTTTTTACTGGTTAATCACCTCAGGAAGGATTAGATCAGGGTTTTTACTGGTTAATCACCTCAGGAAGGATCAGATCAGGGTTTTTACTGGTTAATCACCTCAGGAAGGATCAGGGTTTTTACTGGTTAATCACCTCAGGAAGGATTAGATCAGGGTTTTTACTGGTTAATCACCTCAGGAAGGATCAGGGTTTTTACTGGTTAATCACCTCAGGAAGGATCAGGGTTTTTACTGGTTAATCACCTCAGGAAGGATCAGGGTTTTTACTGGTTAATCACCTCAGGAAGGATTAGATCAGGGTTTTTACTGGTTAATCACCTCAGGAAGGATCAGATCAGGGTTTTTACTGGTTAATCACCTCAGGAAGGATTAGATCAGGGTTTTTACTGGTTAATCACCTCAGGAAGGATCAGGGTTTTTACTGGTTAATCACCTCAGGAAGGATTAGATCAGGGTTTTTACTGGTTAATCACCTCAGGAAGGATCAGGGTTTTTACTGGTTAATCACCTCAGGAAGGATCAGGGTTTTTACTGGTTAATCACCTCAGGAAGGACTAGATCAGGGTTTTTACTGGTTAATCACCTCAGGAAGGATTAGATCAGGGTTTTTACTGGTTAATCACCTCAGGAAGGATCAGGGTTTTTACTGGTTAATCACCTCAGGAAGGATTAGATCAGGGTTTTTACTGGTTAATCACCTCAGGAAGGATTAGATCAGGGTTTTTACTGGTTAATCACCTCAGGAAGGATCAGATCAGGGTTTTTACTGGTTAATCACCTCAGGAAGGATCAGGGTTTTTACTGGTTAATCACCTCAGGAAGGATCAGGGTTTTTACTGGTTAATCACCTCAGGAAGGATCAGGGTTTTTACTGGTTAATCACCTCAGGAAGGATCAGGGTTTTTACTGGTTAATCACCTCAGGAAGGATCAGATCAGGGTTTTTACTGGTTAATCACCTCAGGAAGGATTAGATCAGGGTTTTTACTGGTTAATCACCTCAGGAAGGATTAGATCAGGGTTTTTACTGGTTAATCACCTCAGGAAGGACTAGATCAGGGTTTTTACTGGTTAATCACCTCAGGAAGGATCAGGGTTTTTACTGGTTAATCACCTCAGGAAGGATTAGATCAGGGTTTTTACTGGTTAATCACCTCAGGAAGGATCAGGGTTTTTACTGGTTAATCACCTCAGGAAGGACTAGATCAGGGTTTTTACTGGTTAATCACCTCAGGAAGGATTAGATCAGGGTTTTTACTGGTTAATCACCTCAGGAAGGATCAGGGTTTTTACTGGTTAATCACCTCAGGAAGGATCAGGGTTTTTACTGGTTAATCACCTCAGGAAGGATCAGGGTTTTTACTGGTTAATCACCTCAGGAAGGATCAGGGTTTTTACTGGTTAATCACCTCAGGAAGGATCAGGGTTTTTACTGGTTAATCACCTCAGGAAGGATTAGATCAGGGTTTTTACTGGTTAATCACCTCAGGAAGGATCAGGGTTTTTACTGGTTAATCACCTCAGGAAGGATTAGATCAGGGTTTTTACTGGTTAATCACCTCAGGAAGGATTAGATCAGGGTTTTTACTGGTTAATCACCTCAGGAAGGATTAGATCAGGGTTTTTACTGGTTAATCACCTCAGGAAGGATCGGGGTTTTTACTGGTTAATCACCTCAGGAAGGATCAGGGTTTTTACTGGTTAATCACCTCAGGAAGGATCAGATCAGGGTTTTTACTGGTTAATCACCTCAGGAAGGATCAGGGTTTTTACTGGTTAATCACCTCAGGAAGGATCAGATCAGGGTTTTTACTGGTTAATCACCTCAGGAAGGATCAGGGTTTTTACTGGTTAATCACCTCAGGAAGGATCAGGGTTTTTACTGGTTAATCACCTCAGGAAGGATTAGATCAGGGTTTTTACTGGTTAATCACCTCAGGAAGGATCAGGGTTTTTACTGGTTAATCACCTCAGGAAGGATCAGGGTTTTTACTGGTTAATCACCTCAGGAAGGATCAGGGTTTTTACTGGTTAATCACCTCAGGAAGGATCAGGGTTTTTACTGGTTAATCACCTCAGGAAGGATTAGATCAGGGTTTTTACTGGTTAATCACCTCAGGAAGGATTAGATCAGGGTTTTTACTGGTTAATCACCTCAGGAAGGATCAGGGTTTTTACTGGTTAATCACCTCAGGAAGGATTAGATCAGGGTTTTTACTGGTTAATCACCTCAGGAAGGATTAGATCAGGGTTTTTACTGGTTAATCACCTCAGGAAGGATCAGGGTTTTTACTGGTTAATCACCTCAGGAAGGATTAGATCAGGGTTTTTACTGGTTAATCACCTCAGGAAGGATCAGGGTTTTTACTGGTTAATCACCTCAGGAAGGATCAGGGTTTTTACTGGTTAATCACCTCAGGAAGGATTAGATCAGGGTTTTTACTGGTTAATCACCTCAGGAAGGATCAGATCAGGGTTTTTACTGGTTAATCACCTCAGGAAGGATCAGGGTTTTTACTGGTTAATCACCTCAGGAAGGATTAGATCAGGGTTTTTACTGGTTAATCACCTCAGGAAGGATCAGGGTTTTTACTGGTTAATCACCTCAGGAAGGATCAGGGTTTTTACTGGTTAATCACCTCAGGAAGGATCAGATCAGGGTTTTTACTGGTTAATCACCTCAGGAAGGATCAGATCAGGGTTTTTACTGGTTAATCACCTCAGGAAGGATCAGGGTTTTTACTGGTTAATCACCTCAGGAAGGACTAGATCAGGGTTTTTACTGGTTAATCACCTCAGGAAGGATCAGGGTTTTTACTGGTTAATCACCTCAGGAAGGATCAGGGTTTTTACTGGTTAATCACCTCAGGAAGGATCAGGGTTTTTACTGGTTAATCACCTCAGGAAGGATCAGATCAGGGTTTTTACTGGTTAATCACCTCAGGAAGGACTAGATCAGGGTTTTTACTGGTTAATCACCTCAGGAAGGATCAGATCAGGGTTTTTACTGGTTAATCACCTCAGGAAGGATCAGGGTTTTTACTGGTTAATCACCTCAGGAAGGATCAGGGTTTTTACTGGTTAATCACCTCAGGAAGGATCAGATCAGGGTTTTTACTGGTTAATCACCTCAGGAAGGATCAGATCAGGGTTTTTACTGGTTAATCACCTCAGGAAGGATCAGGGTTTTTACTGGTTAATCACCTCAGGAAGGATCAGGGTTTTTACTGGTTAATCACCTCAGGAAGGATTAGATCAGGGTTTTTACTGGTTAATCATCTCAGGAAGGATCAGGGTTTTTACTGGTTAATCACCTCAGGAAGGATCAGGGTTTTTACTGGTTAATCACCTCAGGAAGGATCAGGGTTTTTACTGGTTAATCACCTCAGGAAGGATTAGATCAGGGTTTTTACTGGTTAATCACCTCAGGAAGGATCAGGGTTTTTACTGGTTAAACACCTCAGGAAGGATCAGGGTTTTTACTGGTTAATCACCTCAGGAAGGATCAGGGTTTTTACTGGTTAATCACCTCAGGAAGGATCAGGGTTTTTACTGGTTAATCACCTCAGGAAGGATTAGATCAGGGTTTTTACTGGTTAATCACCTCAGGAAGGATCAGATCAGGGTTTTTACTGGTTAATCACCTCAGGAAGGATCAGGGTTTTTACTGGTTAATCACCTCAGGAAGGATCAGGGTTTTTACTGGTTAATCACCTCAGGAAGGATCAGGGTTTTTACTGGTTAATCACCTCAGGAAGGATCAGGGTTTTTACTGGTTAATCACCTCAGGAAGGATCAGGGTTTTTACTGGTTAATCACCTCAGGAAGGATCAGGGTTTTTACTGGTTAATCACCTCAGGAAGGATCAGGGTTTTTACTGGTTAATCACCTCAGGAAGGACTAGATCAGGGTTTTTACTGGTTAATCACCTCAGGAAGGATTAGATCAGGGTTTTTACTGGTTAATCACCTCAGGAAGGATTAGATCAGGGTTTTTACTGGTTAATCACCTCAGGAAGGATTAGATCAGGGTTTTTACTGGTTAATCACCTCAGGAAGGATTAGATCAGGGTTTTTACTGGTTAAACACCTCAGGAAGGGACTAGATCAGGGTTTTTACTGGTTAAACACCTCAGGAAGGACTAGATCAGGGTTTTTACTGGTTAATCACCTCAGGAAGGATTAGATCAGGGTTTTTACTGGTTAATCACCTCAGGAAGGGACTAGATGGAGCTGTGACGGATCCAGTCCAACTGGGAGGAACTTTGGAGGTTTTTTCGTGCGTTTTTTCGTGCGTTTTTTCGTGCGTTTTTGCGTGCGTTTTGCATGCGTTTTTTCGTACGTTTTTGCGTGCATGCGTTCGTTTTGCGTTCGTTTTGCGCTCGTTTTGCGTTCGTTTTGCCTGCGTTTTTGCGTGCGTTTTTGCGTGCGTTTTTGCGTGCGTTTTTGCGTGCGTTTTTGCGTGCGTTTTTTCGTGCGTTTTTTCGTGCGTTTTTGCGTGCATTTTGCATGCATTTTTTCGTACGTTTTTGCGTGCATGCGTTCGTTTTGCGTGTGTTTTTTTGTGCGTTCGTTCGTTTTGCGTTCGTTTTGCGCTCGTTTTGCGTTCGTTTTGCGCTCGTTTTTGCGTGCGTTTTTTCGTGCGTTTTTTTCGTGCGTTTTTGCGTGCTTGCGTGCGTTTTTGCGTGCGTGCGTTCGTTTTGCATTCGTTTTGCGTGCATTTTTTCGTGTGTTTGTAAGTTTTTGCGTGCAGATCAGGAAGGACTAGATCAGGGTTTTTACTGGTTAATCACCTCAGGAAGGATTAGATCAGGGTTTTTACTGGTTAATCACCTCAGGAAGGATCAGATCAGGGTTTTTACTGGTTAATCACCTCAGGAAGGATTAGATCAGGGTTTTTACTGGTTAATCACCTCAGGAAGGATCAGGGTTTTTACTGGTTAATCACCTCAGGAAGGATCAGGGTTTTTACTGGTTAATCACCTCAGGAAGGATCAGGGTTTTTACTGGTTAATCACCTCAGGAAGGATCAGATCAGGGTTTTTACTGGTTAATCACCTCAGGAAGGATCAGGGTTTTTACTGGTTAATCACCTCAGGAAGGATCAGATCAGGGTTTTTACTGGTTAATCACCTCAGGAAGGATTAGATCAGGGTTTTTACTGGTTAATCACCTCAGGAAGGATCAGGGTTTTTACTGGTTAATCACCTCAGGAAGGATTAGATCAGGGTTTTTACTGGTTAATCACCTCAGGAAGGATTAGATCAGGGTTTTTACTGGTTAATCACCTCAGGAAGGATTAGATCAGGGTTTTTACTGGTTAATCACCTCAGGAAGGATCAGATCAGGGTTTTTACTGGTTAATCACCTCAGGAAGGATTAGATCAGGGTTTTTACTGGTTAATCACCTCAGGAAGGATCAGGGTTTTTACTGGTTAATCACCTCAGGAAGGATCAGGGTTTTTACTGGTTAATCACCTCAGGAAGGATCAGGGTTTTTACTGGTTAATCACCTCAGGAAGGATTAGATCAGGGTTTTTACTGGTTAATCACCTCAGGAAGGATTAGATCAGGGTTTTTACTGGTTAATCACCTCAGGAAGGATCAGGGTTTTTACTGGTTAATCACCTCAGGAAGGATTAGATCAGGGTTTTTACTGGTTAATCACCTCAGGAAGGATTAGATCAGGGTTTTTACTGGTTAATCACCTCAGGAAGGATCAGGGTTTTTACTGGTTAATCACCTCAGGAAGGATCAGATCAGGGTTTTTACTGGTTAATCACCTCAGGAAGGATCAGGGTTTTTACTGGTTAATCACCTCAGGAAGGATCAGGGTTTTTACTGGTTAATCACCTCAGGAAGGATCAGGGTTTTTACTGGTTAATCACCTCAGGAAGGATCAGGGTTTTTACTGGTTAATCACCTCAGGAAGGATTAGATCAGGGTTTTTACTGGTTAATCACCTCAGGAAGGATCAGGGTTTTTACTGGTTAATCACCTCAGGAAGGATCAGGGTTTTTACTGGTTAATCACCTCAGGAAGGATCAGATCAGGGTTTTTACTGGTTAATCACCTCAGGAAGGATCAGGGTTTTTACTGGTTAATCACCTCAGGAAGGATCAGATCAGGGTTTTTACTGGTTAATCACCTCAGGAAGGATCAGGGTTTTTACTGGTTAATCACCTCAGGAAGGATCAGGGTTTTTACTGGTTAATCACCTCAGGAAGGATCAGGGTTTTTACTGGTTAATCACCTCAGGAAGGATTAGATCAGGGTTTTTACTGGTTAATCACCTCAGGAAGGATCAGGGTTTTTACTGGTTAATCACCTCAGGAAGGATTAGATCAGGGTTTTTACTGGTTAATCACCTCAGGAAGGATCAGATCAGGGTTTTTACTGGTTAATCACCTCAGGAAGGATCAGATCAGGGTTTTTACTGGTTAATCACCTCAGGAAGGATCAGGGTTTTTACTGGTTAATCACCTCAGGAAGGATCAGGGTTTTTACTGGTTAATCACCTCAGGAAGGATCAGGGTTTTTACTGGTTAATCACCTCAGGAAGGATCAGGGTTTTTACTGGTTAATCACCTCAGGAAGGATTAGATCAGGGTTTTTACTGGTTAATCACCTCAGGAAGGATCAGGGTTTTTACTGGTTAATCACCTCAGGAAGGATCAGATCAGGGTTTTTACTGGTTAATCACCTCAGGAAGGATTAGATCAGGGTTTTTACTGGTTAATCACCTCAGGAAGGATTAGATCAGGGTTTTTACTGGTTAATCACCTCAGGAAGGATCAGGGTTTTTACTGGTTAATCACCTCAGGAAGGATCAGGGTTTTTACTGGTTAATCACCTCAGGAAGGATTAGATCAGGGTTTTTACTGGTTAATCACCTCAGGAAGGATCAGGGTTTTTACTGGTTAATCACCTCAGGAAGGATCAGGGTTTTTACTGGTTAATCACCTCAGGAAGGATCAGGGTTTTTACTGGTTAATCACCTCAGGAAGGACTAGATCAGGGTTTTTACTGGTTAATCACCTCAGGAAGGATTAGATCAGGGTTTTTACTGGTTAATCACCTCAGGAAGGATCAGGGTTTTTACTGGTTAATCACCTCAGGAAGGATCAGATCAGGGTTTTTACTGGTTAATCACCTCAGGAAGGATTAGATCAGGGTTTTTACTGGTTAATCACCTCAGGAAGGATCAGGGTTTTTACTGGTTAATCACCTCAGGAAGGATCAGATCAGGGTTTTTACTGGTTAATCACCTCAGGAAGGATTAGATCAGGGTTTTTACTGGTTAATCACCTCAGGAAGGATCAGGGTTTTTACTGGTTAATCACCTCAGGAAGGATCAGGGTTTTTACTGGTTAATCACCTCAGGAAGGATCAGGGTTTTTACTGGTTAATCACCTCAGGAAGGATCAGGGTTTTTACTGGTTAATCACCTCAGGAAGGATTAGATCAGGGTTTTTACTGGTTAATCACCTCAGGAAGGATTAGATCAGGGTTTTTACTGGTTAATCACCTCAGGAAGGATTAGATCAGGGTTTTTACTGGTTAATCACCTCAGGAAGGATCAGGGTTTTTACTGGTTAATCACCTCAGGAAGGATCAGGGTTTTTACTGGTTAATCACCTCAGGAAGGATCAGGGTTTTTACTGGTTAATCACCTCAGGAAGGATCAGGGTTTTTACTGGTTAATCACCTCAGGAAGGATTAGATCAGGGTTTTTACTGGTTAATCACCTCAGGAAGGATTAGATCAGGGTTTTTACTGGTTAATCACCTCAGGAAGGATTAGATCAGGGTTTTTACTGGTTAATCACCTCAGGAAGGATCAGGGTTTTTACTGGTTAATCACCTCAGGAAGGATCAGGGTTTTTACTGGTTAATCACCTCAGGAAGGATCAGGGTTTTTACTGGTTAATCACCTCAGGAAGGATCAGGGTTTTTACTGGTTAATCACCTCAGGAAGGATCAGATCAGGGTTTTTACTGGTTAATCACCTCAGGAAGGATCAGGGTTTTTACTGGTTAATCACCTCAGGAAGGATCAGATCAGGGTTTTTACTGGTTAATCACCTCAGGAAGGATCAGGGTTTTTACTGGTTAATCACCTCAGGAAGGATTAGGGTTTTTACTGGTTAATCACCTCAGGAAGGATTAGATCAGGGTTTTTACTGGTTAATCACCTCAGGAAGGATTAGATCAGGGTTTTTACTGGTTAATCACCTCAGGAAGGATCAGGGTTTTTACTGGTTAATCACCTCAGGAAGGATCAGATCAGGGTTTTTACTGGTTAATCACCTCAGGAAGGATTAGATCAGGGTTTTTACTGGTTAATCACCTCAGGAAGGATCAGATCAGGGTTTTTACTGGTTAATCACCTCAGGAAGGATCAGGGTTTTTACTGGTTAATCACCTCAGGAAGGATCAGATCAGGGTTTTTACTGGTTAATCACCTCAGGAAGGATCAGATCAGGGTTTTTACTGGTTAATCACCTCAGGAAGGATCAGGGTTTTTACTGGTTAATCACCTCAGGAAGGATTAGATCAGGGTTTTTACTGGTTAATCACCTCAGGAAGGATCAGGGTTTTTACTGGTTAATCACCTCAGGAAGGATTAGATCAGGGTTTTTACTGGTTAATCACCTCAGGAAGGATCAGGGTTTTTACTGGTTAATCACCTCAGGAAGGATCAGGGTTTTTACTGGTTAATCACCTCAGGAAGGATTAGATCAGGGTTTTTACTGGTTAATCACCTCAGGAAGGATCAGGGTTTTTACTGGTTAATCACCTCAGGAAGGATTAGATCAGGGTTTTTACTGGTTAATCACCTCAGGAAGGATTAGATCAGGGTTTTTACTGGTTAATCACCTCAGGAAGGATCAGATCAGGGTTTTTACTGGTTAATCACCTCAGGAAGGATCAGGGTTTTTACTGGTTAATCACCTCAGGAAGGATTAGGGTTTTTACTGGTTAATCACCTCAGGAAGGATCAGGGTTTTTACTGGTTAATCACCTCAGGAAGGATCAGGGTTTTTACTGGTTAATCACCTCAGGAAGGATCAGGGTTTTTACTGGTTAATCACCTCAGGAAGGATCAGGGTTTTTACTGGTTAATCACCTCAGGAAGGATTAGATCAGGGTTTTTACTGGTTAATCACCTCAGGAAGGATTAGATCAGGGTTTTTACTGGTTAATCACCTCAGGAAGGATCAGGGTTTTTACTGGTTAATCACCTCAGGAAGGATCAGGGTTTTTACTGGTTAATCACCTCAGGAAGGATCAGGGTTTTTACTGGTTAATCACCTCAGGAAGGACTAGATCAGGGTTTTTACTGGTTAATCACCTCAGGAAGGATTAGATCAGGGTTTTTACTGGTTAATCACCTCAGGAAGGGACTAGATGGAGCTGTGACGGATCCAGTCCAACTGGGAGGAACTTTGGAGGTTTTTTCGTGCGTTTTTTCGTGCGTTTTTTCGTACGTTTTTGCGTGCGCTTTTGCGTGCGTTTTTTCGTGCGTTTTTGCGTGCGTTTTGCATGCATTTTTTCGTACGTTTTTGCGTGCATGCGTTCGTTTTGCGTGTGTTTTTTTGTGCGTTCGTTCGTTTTGCGTTCGTTTTGCGCTCGTTTTGCGTTCGTTTTGCCTGCGTTTTTGCGTGCGTTTTTGCGTGCGTTTTTGCGTGCGTTTTTGCGTGCGTTTTTGCGTGCGTTTTTGCGTTCGTTTTTGCGTGCGTTTTTGCGTGCGTTTTTGCGTGCGCTTTTGCGTGCGTTTTTTCGTGCGTTTTTGCGTGCGTTTTGCATGCATTTTTTCGTACGTTTTTGCGTGCATGCGTTCGTTTTGCGTGTGTTTTTTTGTGCGTTCGTTCGTTTTTGCGTGCGTTTTTGCGTGCGTTTTTGCGTTCGTTTTTGCGTGCGTTTTTGCGTTCGTTTTTGCGTGCGTTTTTGCGTGCGTTTTTGCGTTCGTTTTTGCGTGCGTTTTTGCGTTCGTTTTTGCGTGCGTTTTTGCGTTCGTTTTTGCGTGCGTTTTTGCGTGCGTTTTTGCGTGCGCTTTTGCGTGCGTTTTTGCGTGCGTTTTTGCGTGCGTTTTTTCGTGCGTTTTTGCGTGCGTTTTTGCGTGCGTTTTTGCGTTCGTTTTTGCGTGCGTTTTTGCGTGCGTTTTTGTGTGCGTTTTTTCGTGCGTTTTTTTCGTGCGTTTTTGCGTGCTTGCGTGCGTTTTTGCGTGCGTGCGTTCGTTTTGCGTTCGTTTTGCATTCGTTTTGCGTGCATTTTTTCGTGTGTTTGTACGTTTTTGCGTGCAGATCAGGAAGGACTAGATCAGGGTTTTTACTGGTTAATCACCTCAGGAAGGATTAGATCAGGGTTTTTACTGGTTAATCACCTCAGGAAGGATTAGATCAGGGTTTTTACTGGTTAATCACCTCAGGAAGGATCAGGGTTTTTACTGGTTAATCACCTCAGGAAGGATCAGGGTTTTTACTGGTTAATCACCTCAGGAAGGATCAGGGTTTTTACTGGTTAATCACCTCAGGAAGGATCAGGGTTTTTACTGGTTAATCACCTCAGGAAGGATCAGATCAGGGTTTTTACTGGTTAATCACCTCAGGAAGGATCAGGGTTTTTACTGGTTAATCACCTCAGGAAGGATCAGGGTTTTTACTGGTTAATCACCTCAGGAAGGATCAGGGTTTTTACTGGTTAATCACCTCAGGAAGGATCAGGGTTTTTACTGGTTAATCACCTCAGGAAGGATCAGGGTTTTTACTGGTTAATCACCTCAGGAAGGATTAGATCAGGGTTTTTACTGGTTAATCACCTCAGGAAGGATCAGGGTTTTTACTGGTTAATCACCTCAGGAAGGATCAGGGTTTTTACTGGTTAATCACCTCAGGAAGGATCAGATCAGGGTTTTTACTGGTTAATCACCTCAGGAAGGATCAGATCAGGGTTTTTACTGGTTAATCACCTCAGGAAGGATCAGGGTTTTTACTGGTTAATCACCTCAGGAAGGATCAGGGTTTTTACTGGTTAATCACCTCAGGAAGGATCAGATCAGGGTTTTTACTGGTTAATCACCTCAGGAAGGATCAGGGTTTTTACTGGTTAATCACCTCAGGAAGGATCAGGGTTTTTACTGGTTAATCACCTCAGGAAGGATCAGGGTTTTTACTGGTTAATCACCTCAGGAAGGATCAGGGTTTTTACTGGTTAATCACCTCAGGAAGGATTAGATCAGGGTTTTTACTGGTTAATCACCTCAGGAAGGATCAGGGTTTTTACTGGTTAATCACCTCAGGAAGGATTAGATCAGGGTTTTTACTGGTTAATCACCTCAGGAAGGATTAGATCAGGGTTTTTACTGGTTAATCACCTCAGGAAGGATCAGGGTTTTTACTGGTTAATCACCTCAGGAAGGATCAGGGTTTTTACTGGTTAATCACCTCAGGAAGGATCAGGGTTTTTACTGGTTAATCACCTCAGGAAGGACTAGATCAGGGTTTTTACTGGTTAATCACCTCAGGAAGGATCAGGGTTTTTACTGGTTAATCACCTCAGGAAGGATCAGGGTTTTTACTGGTTAATCACCTCAGGAAGGATCAGGGTTTTTACTGGTTAATCACCTCAGGAAGGATCAGGGTTTTTACTGGTTAATCACCTCAGGAAGGATCAGGGTTTTTACTGGTTAAACACCTCAGGAAGGATCAGGGTTTTTACTGGTTAATCACCTCAGGAAGGATTAGATCAGGGTTTTTACTGGTTAATCACCTCAGGAAGGATCAGATCAGGGTTTTTACTGGTTAATCACCTCAGGAAGGATCAGATCAGGGTTTTTACTGGTTAATCACCTCAGGAAGGATCAGGGTTTTTACTGGTTAATCACCTCAGGAAGGATCAGATCAGGGTTTTTACTGGTTAATCACCTCAGGAAGGATTAGATCAGGGTTTTTACTGGTTAATCACCTCAGGAAGGATTAGATCAGGGTTTTTACTGGTTAATCACCTCATGAAGGATCAGATCAGGGTTTTTACTGGTTAATCACCTCAGGAAGGACTAGATCAGGGTTTTTACTGGTTAATCACCTCAGGAAGGATTAGATCAGGGTTTTTACTGGTTAATCACCTCAGGAAGGATCAGGGTTTTTACTGGTTAATCACCTCAGGAAGGATTAGATCAGGGTTTTTACTGGTTAATCACCTCAGGAAGGATTAGATCAGGGTTTTTACTGGTTAATCACCTCAGGAAGGATCAGATCAGGGTTTTTACTGGTTAATCACCTCAGGAAGGATCAGATCAGGGTTTTTACTGGTTAATCACCTCAGGAAGGATCAGATCAGGGTTTTTACTGGTTAATCACCTCAGGAAGGATTAGATCAGGGTTTTTACTGGTTAATCACCTCAGGAAGGATCAGGGTTTTTACTGGTTAATCACCTCAGGAAGGATCAGGGTTTTTACTGGTTAATCACCTCAGGAAGGATCAGGGTTTTTACTGGTTAATCACCTCAGGAAGGATCAGATCAGGGTTTTTACTGGTTAATCACCTCAGGAAGGATCAGGGTTTTTACTGGTTAATCACCTCAGGAAGGATTAGATCAGGGTTTTTACTGGTTAATCACCTCAGGAAGGATCAGGGTTTTTACTGGTTAATCACCTCAGGAAGGATTAGATCAGGGTTTTTACTGGTTAATCACCTCAGGAAGGGATTAGATCAGGGTTTTTACTGGTTAATCACCTCAGGAAGGATTAGATCAGGGTTTTTACTGGTTAAACACCTCAGGAAGGATCAGGGTTTTTACTGGTTAATCACCTCAGGAAGGATCAGGGTTTTTACTGGTTAATCACCTCAGGAAGGATCAGATCAGGGTTTTTACTGGTTAATCACCTCAGGAAGGATCAGATCAGGGTTTTTACTGGTTAATCACCTCAGGAAGGATCAGGGTTTTTACTGGTTAATCACCTCAGGAAGGATCAGGGTTTTTACTGGTTAATCACCTCAGGAAGGATCAGGGTTTTTACTGGTTAATCACCTCAGGAAGGATTAGATCAGGGTTTTTACTGGTTAATCACCTCAGGAAGGATCAGATCAGGGTTTTTACTGGTTAATCACCTCAGGAAGGATTAGATCAGGGTTTTTACTGGTTAATCACCTCAGGAAGGATCAGGGTTTTTACTGGTTAATCACCTCAGGAAGGATCAGGGTTTTTACTGGTTAATCACCTCAGGAAGGATCAGGGTTTTTACTGGTTAATCACCTCAGGAAGGATTAGATCAGGGTTTTTACTGGTTAATCACCTCAGGAAGGATCAGGGTTTTTACTGGTTAATCACCTCAGGAAGGACTAGATCAGGGTTTTTACTGGTTAATCACCTCAGGAAGGATCAGGGTTTTTACTGGTTAATCACCTCAGGAAGGATCAGGGTTTTTACTGGTTAATCACCTCAGGAAGGATTAGATCAGGGTTTTTACTGGTTAATCACCTCAGGAAGGATCAGGGTTTTTACTGGTTAATCACCTCAGGAAGGATCAGGGTTTTTACTGGTTAATCACCTCAGGAAGGATCAGGGTTTTTACTGGTTAATCACCTCAGGAAGGATCAGGGTTTTTACTGGTTAATCACCTCAGGAAGGATTAGATCAGGGTTTTTACTGGTTAATCACCTCAGGAAGGATCAGGGTTTTTACTGGTTAATCACCTCAGGAAGGATCAGGGTTTTTACTGGTTAATCACCTCAGGAAGGATCAGGGTTTTTACTGGTTAATCACCTCAGGAAGGATCAGGGTTTTTAGACTAGATGGAGCTGTGACGGATCCAGTCCAACTGGGAGGAACTTTGGAGGTTTTTTCGTGCGTTTTTTCGTGCGTTTTTGCGTGCGTTTTGCATGCGTTTTTTCGTACGTTTTTGCGTGCATGCGTTCGTTTTGCGTGTGTTTTTTTGTGCGTTCGTGCGTTTTTGCGTTCGTTTTTGCGTGCGTTTTTGCGTGCGTTTTTTCGTGCGTTTTTGCGTGCGTTTTGCATGCATTTTTTCGTACGTTTTTGCGTGCATGCGTTCGTTTTGCGTGTGTTTTTTTGTGCGTTCGTTCGTTTTGCGCTCGTTTTGCCTGCGTTTTGCCTGCGTTTTTGCGTGCGTTTTTGCGTGCGTTTTTGCGTGCGTTTTTGCGTGCGTTTTTGCGTTCGTTTTTGCGTGCGTTTTTGCGTTCGTTTTTGCGTGCGTTTTTGCGTGCGTTTTTTCGTGCGTTTTTTTCGTGCGTTTTTGCGTGCGTGCGTTCGTTTTGCGTTCGTTTTGCATTCGTTTTGCGTGCATTTTTTCGTGTGTTTGTAAGTTTTTGCGTGCAGATCAGGAAGGACTAGATCAGGGTTTTTACTGGTTAATCACCTCAGGAAGGATCAGGGTTTTTACTGGTTAATCACCTCAGGAAGGATCAGGGTTTTTACTGGTTAATCACCTCAGGAAGGATCAGATCAGGGTTTTTACTGGTTAATCACCTCAGGAAGGATCAGGGTTTTTACTGGTTAATCACCTCAGGAAGGATCAGGGTTTTTACTGGTTAATCACCTCAGGAAGGATCAGATCAGGGTTTTTACTGGTTAATCACCTCGTGCGGGGTTTTTGCGTGCGTTTTTTCGTGCGTTTTTTTCGTGCGTTTTTGCGTGCTTGCGTGCGTTTTTGCGTGCGTGCGTTCATTTTGCGTTCGTTTTGCATTCGTTTTGCGTGCATTTTTTCGTGTGTTTGTAAGTTTTTGCGTGCAGATCAGGAAGGACTAGATCAGGGTTTTTACTGGTTAATCACCTCAGGAAGGATTAGATCAGGGTTTTTACTGGTTAATCACCTCAGGAAGGATCAGGGTTTTTACTGGTTAATCACCTCAGGAAGGATCAGGGTTTTTACTGGTTAATCACCTCAGGAAGGATTAGATCAGGGTTTTTACTGGTTAATCACCTCAGGAAGGACTAGATCAGGGTTTTTACTGGTTAATCACCTCAGGAAGGATTAGATCAGGGTTTTTACTGGTTAATCACCTCAGGAAGGATCAGGGTTTTTACTGGTTAATCACCTCAGGAAGGATCAGGGTTTTTACTGGTTAATCACCTCAGGAAGGATCAGGGTTTTTACTGGTTAATCACCTCAGGAAGGATCAGATCAGGGTTTTTACTGGTTAATCACCTCAGGAAGGATTAGATCAGGGTTTTTACTGGTTAATCACCTCAGGAAGGATCAGGGTTTTTACTGGTTAATCACCTCAGGAAGGATTAGATCAGGGTTTTTACTGGTTAATCACCTCAGGAAGGATCAGGGTTTTTACTGGTTAATCACCTCAGGAAGGATCAGGGTTTTTACTGGTTAATCACCTCAGGAAGGATCAGGGTTTTTACTGGTTAATCACCTCAGGAAGGATCAGATCAGGGTTTTTACTGGTTAATCACCTCAGGAAGGATCAGGGTTTTTACTGGTTAATCACCTCAGGAAGGATCAGGGTTTTTACTGGTTAATCACCTCAGGAAGGATCAGGGTTTTTACTGGTTAATCACCTCAGGAAGGACTAGATCAGGGTTTTTACTGGTTAATCACCTCAGGAAGGATCAGGGTTTTTACTGGTTAATCACCTCAGGAAGGATCAGGGTTTTTACTGGTTAATCACCTCAGGAAGGATCAGGGTTTTTACTGGTTAATCACCTCAGGAAGGATCAGATCAGGGTTTTTACTGGTTAATCACCTCAGGAAGGATCAGGGTTTTTACTGGTTAATCACCTCAGGAAGGACTAGATCAGGGTTTTTACTGGTTAATCACCTCAGGAAGGATTAGATCAGGGTTTTTACTGGTTAATCACCTCAGGAAGGATCAGGGTTTTTACTGGTTAATCACCTCAGGAAGGATCAGGGTTTTTACTGGTTAATCACCTCAGGAAGGATCAGGGTTTTTACTGGTTAATCACCTCAGGAAGGGACTAGATGGAGCTGTGACGGATCCAGTCCAACTGGGAGGAACTTTGGAGGTTTTTTCGTGCGTTTTTTCGTGCGTTTTTTCGTGCGTTTTTGCGTGCGTTTTGCATGCGTTTTTTCGTACGTTTTTGCGTGCATGCGTTCGTTTTGCGTGTGTTTTTTTGTGCGTTCGTTCGTTTTGCGTTCGTTTTGCGCTCGTTTTGCGTTCGTTTTGCCTGCGTTTTTGCGTGCGTTTTTGCGTGCGTTTTTGCGTGCGTTTTTGCGTTCGTTTTTGCGTGCGTTTTTGCGTGCGTTTTTGCGTGCGTTTTTGCGTGCGCTTTTGCGTGCGTTTTTTCGTGCGTTTTTGCGTGCGTTTTGCATGCATTTTTTCGTACGTTTTTGCGTGCATGCGTTCGTTTTGCGTGTGTTTTTTTGTGCGTTCGTTCGTTTTGCGTTCGTTTTGCGCTCGTTTTGCGTTCGTTTTTGCGTGCGTTTTTGCGTGCGTTTTTGCGTGCGTTTTTGCGTGCGTTTTTGCGTGCGTTTTTGCGTGCGTTTTTGCGTTCGTTTTTGCGTGCGTTTTTGCGTGCGTTTTTGCGCTCGTTTTGCGTTCGTTTTGCCTGCGTTTTTGCGTGCGTTTTTGCGTGCGTTTTTGCGTGCGTTTTTGCGTGCGTTTTTTCGTGCGTTTTTTTCGTGCGTTTTTGCGTGCTTGCGTGCGTTTTTGCGTGCGTGCGTTCATTTTGCGTTCGTTTTGCATTCGTTTTGCGTGCATTTTTTCGTGTGTTTGTAAGTTTTTGCGTGCAGATCAGGAAGGACTAGATCAGGGTTTTTACTGGTTAATCACCTCAGGAAGGATTAGATCAGGGTTTTTACTGGTTAATCACCTCAGGAAGGATCAGGGTTTTTACTGGTTAATCACCTCAGGAAGGATCAGGGTTTTTACTGGTTAATCACCTCAGGAAGGATTAGATCAGGGTTTTTACTGGTTAATCACCTCAGGAAGGACTAGATCAGGGTTTTTACTGGTTAATCACCTCAGGAAGGATTAGATCAGGGTTTTTACTGGTTAATCACCTCAGGAAGGATCAGGGTTTTTACTGGTTAATCACCTCAGGAAGGATCAGGGTTTTTACTGGTTAATCACCTCAGGAAGGATCAGGGTTTTTACTGGTTAATCACCTCAGGAAGGATCAGATCAGGGTTTTTACTGGTTAATCACCTCAGGAAGGATTAGATCAGGGTTTTTACTGGTTAATCACCTCAGGAAGGATCAGGGTTTTTACTGGTTAATCACCTCAGGAAGGATTAGATCAGGGTTTTTACTGGTTAATCACCTCAGGAAGGATCAGGGTTTTTACTGGTTAATCACCTCAGGAAGGATCAGGGTTTTTACTGGTTAATCACCTCAGGAAGGATCAGATCAGGGTTTTTACTGGTTAATCACCTCAGGAAGGATCAGGGTTTTTACTGGTTAATCACCTCAGGAAGGACTAGATCAGGGTTTTTACTGGTTAATCACCTCAGGAAGGATCAGGGTTTTTACTGGTTAATCACCTCAGGAAGGATCAGATCAGGGTTTTTACTGGTTAATCACCTCAGGAAGGATCAGATCAGGGTTTTTACTGGTTAATCACCTCAGGAAGGATCAGGGTTTTTACTGGTTAATCACCTCAGGAAGGATCAGGGTTTTTACTGGTTAATCACCTCAGGAAGGATTAGATCAGGGTTTTTACTGGTTAATCACCTCAGGAAGGATTAGATCAGGGTTTTTACTGGTTAATCACCTCAGGAAGGATTAGATCAGGGTTTTTACTGGTTAATCACCTCAGGAAGGATCAGGGTTTTTACTGGTTAATCACCTCAGGAAGGATCAGGGTTTTTACTGGTTAATCACCTCAGGAAGGATCAGGGTTTTTACTGGTTAATCACCTCAGGAAGGATTAGATCAGGGTTTTTACTGGTTAATCACCTCAGGAAGGATCAGGGTTTTTACTGGTTAATCACCTCAGGAAGGATCAGGGTTTTTACTGGTTAATCACCTCAGGAAGGATCAGGGTTTTTACTGGTTAATCACCTCAGGAAGGATCAGATCAGGGTTTTTACTGGTTAATCACCTCAGGAAGGATCAGATCAGGGTTTTTACTGGTTAATCACCTCAGGAAGGATCAGGGTTTTTACTGGTTAATCACCTCAGGAAGGATTAGGGTTTTTACTGGTTAATCACCTCAGGAAGGACTAGATCAGGGTTTTTACTGGTTCTAACACCTCAGGAAGGGACTAGATGGAGCTGTGACGGATCCAGTCCAACTGGGAGGAACTTTGGAGGTTTTTTCGTGCGTTTTTTCGTGCGTTTTTTCGTGCGTTTTTGCGTGCGTTTTGCATGCGTTTTTTCGTGCGTTTTTGCGTGCGTTTTGCATGCGTTTTTTCGTACGTTTTTGCGTGCATGCGTTCGTTTTGCGTGTGTTTTTTTGTGCGTTCGTTCGTTTTGCGTTCGTTTTGCGCTCGTTTTGCGTTCGTTTTGCGTGTGTTTTTTTGTGCGTTCGTTCGTTTTGCGTTCGTTTTTGCGTGCGTTTTTGCGTGCGTTTTTGCGTGCGTTTTTGCGTGCGTTTTTGCGTGCGTTTTTGCGTTCGTTTTTACGTGCGTTTTTGCGTGCGTTTTTGCGTGCGCTTTTGCGTGCGTTTTTTCGTGCGTTTTTGCGTGCGTTTTGCATGCATTTTTTCGTACGTTTTTGCGTGCATGCGTTCGTTTTGCGTGCGTTTTTGCGTTCGTTTTTACGTGCGTTTTTGCGTGCGTTTTTGCATGCGTTTTTGCGTTCGTTTTTACGTGCGTTTTTGCGTGCGTTTTTGCGTTCGTTTTTGCGTGCGTTTTTGCGTGCGTTTTTTCGTGCGTTTTTTTCGTGCGTTTTTGCGTGCTTGCGTGCGTTTTTGCGTGCGTGCGTTCGTTTTGCGTTCGTTTTGCATTCGTTTTGCGTGCATTTTTTCGTGTGTTTGTAAGTTTTTGCGTGCAGATCAGGAAGGACTAGATCAGGGTTTTTACTGGTTAATCACCTCAGGAAGGACTAGATCAGGGTTTTTACTGGTTAATCACCTCAGGAAGGATCAGGGTTTTTACTGGTTAATCACCTCAGGAAGGATCAGGGTTTTTACTGGTTAATCACCTCAGGAAGGATCAGGGTTTTTACTGGTTAATCACCTCAGGAAGGATTAGATCAGGGTTTTTACTGGTTAATCACCTCAGGAAGGATCAGGGTTTTTACTGGTTAATCACCTCAGGAAGGACTAGATCAGGGTTTTTACTGGTTAATCACCTCAGGAAGGATCAGGGTTTTTACTGGTTAATCACCTCAGGAAGGACTAGATCAGGGGTCTAAACCCGCAGCTCTAGAGCGGCTCCCTGGAGCTTTTAAAAAATGTTTGACCTTTTTTTCCTCTTTATTTCTTCTTTTTTTCTTTTTTCCTTTTTTTATTCTTTCTTTTTTTCCTCATTTTTTCTCTTTTTTTTCTTCTTTTTTTCCTTTTTGTTTTTTTTCTTCTTCTTTTTCTTTATTTTCCTTTTTTTCTTCTTTTTTCCTTTTTTTCTCTTTTTTCTTCCTTTTTCCTTTCCTTTTTAATCTCGACATTTCGACTTTTTTCTCAAAGTGCATAATGAAAAAAAAAATCTTCCCCCAGTTATAACTAATGTATATATATATATATATATATATATATATATATATATATATATATATATATATATATATATATACGTGCAGCATGTGTAGCCTTCATTCTAGGCTTATACAAGAATTTCAGAAATATTAGTTTTTTGTGTTGTGTTGGTTAACTCACGACTTCTGGCTTTGGTCGTTGGTTAACTCCACCAGGACTGGACGTCACTAACTTTACAGGAAATTAGAAAATTAGAATATTGTGATAAAGTTCTTTATTTTCTGTAATGCAATTAAAAAAACATAAATGTCATTCATTCTGGATTCATTACAAATCAACTGAAATATTACAAGCCTTTTATTATTTTAATATTGCTGATCATGGTTTACAGTTTAAGAAAACTCAAATATCCTATCTAAAAAAATTAGAATATTCTGGGAATCTTAATCTTAAACTGTAAACCATGATCAGCAATATTAAAATAATAAAAGGCTTGTAATATTTCAGTTGATTTGTAATGAATCCAGAATGGATGTCTGGAGCCGCAAAAAAGTCTTGTATCAGAATTAGAATGAAGAAACACATGCTGCATGTTTCTATATTAGTTAGAACTGGGGGAGATTTATTTATTCATTATGCACATACAGAAAAAAGTCGAAATGACGAGAAAAAAGTCGAAATGTCGGGATTAAGAAGGAGAGGAAAAAGGAGGAAAAAAAGAGAAAAAAGGAAAAAATAAGAAAAAAGAAAAGAAGGAAAAAAGAAGAAAAAGAAGAAAAAAAAGAAAAATAGAAGAAAAAAGAAAAAGTCAAAATTTCGAGAAAAAGGTCAGAATTTCGAGATTAAAAAGGAGAGGAAAAAGGAAGAAAAAAAGATTAAAAAAAAGGAAAAAAAGAAGAAAAATTAAAAAAGGAAAAAAGATAAAAAAAGGAAAAAAAGATAAAAGGAAAAAAAAAGTCAAACCTTTTAGAAAAAGCTCCAGGAGCCACTAGGGCGGCGGTAGAGAGCCGCCCTAGTGGCTCCTGGAGCTTTTTTTAAAAAAAAAATGAAATTGTTTCCCTTTTTTTCTTCTTTTTTTCATTTTTTTCTTTTTTCTTTTTTTCTCTTTTTCTTTTTTCTTCTTTTTTTCCATTTTTTTCTTTTTTTCTCTTTTTCTTTTTTCTTCTTTTTTTCCTTTTTTATCTTTTTTTCTTCCTTTTTCCTCTCCTTTTTTGAGATAGGATATTTGAGTTTGATGTAAGCCATGATCAGCAATATTAAAATAATAAAAGGCTTGTAATATTTCAGTTGATTTGTAATGAATCCAGAATGGATGACATTTTTGTTTTTGTAATTACATTACAGAAAATCACAATATTCTAATTTTCTGAGACAGTTTTACTAAATCCTGATAAAACAGAGGTTATTTGGTTTTTATTGGTCCCAAACACCTCAGGAAACGACTAGATCAGGGCTCGGCAACCCGCATCCAGCTCTTTAGCGCCGCCCTAGTGGCTCCTGGAGCTTTTTCAAAAATGTTTGACCTTTTTTTTCTTCTTTTTTTCTTATTTTTTCCTTATTTTCTTTTTTCTTCTTTTTTTCCTTTTTTTCTTCTTCTTTTTCTTCTATTTTCCTTTTTTTCTCTTTTTTTCTTCCTTTTGCCTTTCCTTTTTAATCTCGACATTTTGACTTTTTTCTCGAAATTTTGACTTTTGTCTCGAAATTTTGACTTTTGTCTCGAAATTTTGACTTTTTTCTCGAAATTTTGACTTTTGTCTCGAAATTTTGACTTTTTTCTCGAAATTTTGACTTTTTTCTCGAAATTTTGACTTTTTTCTCAACATTTCGACTTTTTTCTCGACATTTTGACTTTTTTTCTTGAAATTTCAACTTTTTTGTTATTATGTGTGTGTTAAAAACGCCTATAAAAAAGTCATATTTTTTAACCAATATTGGACAAAATATAGCAAAACAATTAAAAAAATTTTTTTTCAATTGATGTTTTATCCATTTCCCTAAATATAAAATCTTGAACATTGAAGATTTTGCATAAACTGTACATTTTGACCATTATTGTGACCTTATTTTTTCTCGACATTTTCACTTTTTTCTCGACATTTTCACTTTTTTCTCGAGATTGTACTTCAACATTAATCTTGACATTTCGACTTTTTTCTGGAAATGCATAATGAAAAAATCTTCCCCCATTTATAGCTAATATAGATACATGCAGCATGTGTTCCTTCATTCTAAGGTGTTGCGGCTACAAACATTTTCCTTAGCCGCCGGAGAGTGTGAGGTTGGATCCTTATTCAGATTTGTATGACGCGCTATTTATGGTGACAAATGAGCTGAGATCCATAATGCCTTTTGGTGCATTTATTGTTTCAAAAACATCAGGCTATCACAGCGCAAAAAAGTGGTATATGGTAGGAACAGAAACCGGTGGATTTAACTGATAACAAAAAGGGTGATGAATGAGTGAATAAAAATGACAAAAGCGGTCAACAAAAATTACGGCTGCCAACCCTGACTCTCTCTCATCTCATCTAGACCACCTGGTGAGAGCGCACCTTTACGCACGCACACACGCCTACTCCCGTGGGAAACGCCCCCTCACACGCACACACAAATAAACACTGTGATCCTGTGTATGTCTCTTACATAAGGCTTATACAAAACTTTAAATTTTTTGTGGCTCCAGACATATTTGTTTTTGGTGTTTTTAGTTCATATTTACGTTAGCAGGATGTGAGTGAAGCTGCATTTGGAAAAGTTTAACTTTTCCTGACCAGATGAGCTACAGAGACTTCTGTGACTCGTAACATTAGCTCGTTAACTATTCCATGTCCACGTGAGCTGATTGTTGCTAAATGTAAATAGTAAATTTAAACTGTGCTCATGAATTAAGAGCATGTAAAGTTTATCACTTTGACCTGATGAATTATTATGAAATGGAGGTGATTGTATTGTGTGTTAGCCACACGAGTATTGAAGTGAATTTGTGTAAAGCAGCGGTCGGCAACCCAAAATGTTTTAGATCCATATTGGACCAAAAACACAAAAAACAAATATGTCTGGAGCCGCAAAAAATGAAAAGTCTTTTATCAGAATTAGAATGAAGAAACACATGCTGCATGTTTCTATAGCCCCTTTCACACAGAGATTCCGCAATATTGGTGTAAAGAAGTCCTGCCAATACGCCACCTTTGTTGGTTCACACAGAACCATACAACGCCGGCATAACGCCGCTCCCGTCTGTAAACTCACACAGCATGCCGGCGTTCCGCAATCAGAGGCGTGACGACAGCGTCAGTCCGACCGTCATGTCAGCGGCATGCCGGCTGTGTCATTCACACAGACCCCGTTTCGTCTCTGTGACGGCTCTGTGACTACCTCCGCTGCCGGCTTATTGGTGGGGCCACTTGGCCCCCCCATTCCGCCTCCGTGACTTTCACACAGAACAGCGAGGCGGCTTAAAGGCGCAACGTTCCCGCCTCGAACTGGCTGTGTGAAAGGGGCTTATATTAGTTAGAACTGGGGGGAGATTTATTTATTCATTATGCACTTTGAGAAAAAAGTCGAAATGTCGAGATTAATGTTGAAGTACAATCTTGAAAAAAAAGTCGAAATGTTGAGAAAAAAGTCAAAATTTCGAGAAAAAAGTCGAAATGTTGAGAAAAAGTTGAAACGTTGAGAAAAAAGTCAAAATTTCGAGAAAAAAGTCAAAATTTCGAGAAAAAAGTCGAAATGTCGAGATTAAAAAGGAAAGAAAAAAAGAAAAAAAAGAAGCAAAAAAAGAAAAAGGAAGAAAAAGAGAAAAAAGAGAAAAAAAGGGAAAAATATTAAAAAAAGAAGAAAAAAAGAAGAAAAAAAGGAAAAAAAAGGTAAATCATTTTTGAACAAGCTCCAGGAGCCACTAGGGCGGCGCTAAAGAGCTGCATGCGGCTCTAGAGCCGCGGGTTGCCGAGCCCCGGTGTAAAGGGCTGATAATGTTTGTGTTGATAATGTTTTAGTGTGATGTGACTGAATAAAGAATTTCAATCAACCTGATCTCACAAAAATCCGTGAAATGCCCACGACCTCTCACCACTATTATCCGTGGTATCAACACGGAAAGTGGTATAATTCCGTGTATATACCACGGATATTGTACCATGTTAAGTCAAGGGGATACGTGGTCGTGATATATACACGGATTATGACATTATTATTATTTATATATTATTCTTTGTTATTTTAGCTAAATTATGAGTTTTTGTCGCACAAGGTACTGTTTGTTACTGTCAGTTTGTAAAAGCATGTTTTTAACGCTGTTTTAGCAGTGTTTTATTGAGGTTTTAATGGGAGCACCACGGATATTGTACTATGTGAAGTCAATGGGATCCGTGGTCGTGATATATACACGGATTATGACATTATAATGACTTTGCATGGTACAATATCCGTGGTGCTCACACGGAATTATACCATTTTCCGTGTTGGTACCACGGAAAATAGTGGTGAGAGGTCGTGGGTCAGACAATGAACGTGACTCCGGTTAACACTGATCTAAAAACCTCCAAAGTTCCTCCCAGTTGGACTGGATCCATCACAGCTCCATCTAGTTCCTTCCTGAGGGGTTTGGGATCAGAAATAATTATAAATTAGAAGGAAAACATTTGTGGACATCCAGTCCTTGATTTCCTTAAGACTTAAGTTTAGCTAACGGTTGTGTTTCACCTTCATAGACAAACACAGCTGTATCATCAGCAGTTAGTTAACCATCTAGTCGTTTCCTGAGGTGTTTGAGACCAATAATAACCTCTGTTTTATCAGGATTTAGTAATACAGGACTGTCCATAGTTTTATTGAATATTGTGATTTTCTGTAATGCAATTAAAAAAACAAAAATATCATCCATTCTGGATTTATTACAAATCAACTGAAATATTTAAGCCTTTTATTATTTTAATATTGCTGATCATGGTTTACAGCTTAAGAAAACTCAAATATCCTATCTAAAAAAAAGGAGAGGAAAAAGGAAGAAAAAAAGATAAAAAAGGAAAAAAAGAAGAAAAAAGAAAAAGAGAAAAAAGAAAAAAATGAAAAAAAGAAGAAAAAAGGGGAAACAATTTCAATTTTTTTTTTTAAAGCTCCAGGAGCCACTAGGGCGGCTCTCTACCGCCGCCCTAGTGGCTCCTGGAGCTTTTTCTAAAAGGTTTGACTTTTTTTTTCCTTTTTTCCTTTTTTTTAAATCTTTTTTCCTTTTTTATTTTTTCCTTCTTTTTTTCCTTTTTTTAAATCTTTTTTTCTTCCTTTTTCCTCTCCTTTTTAATCTCGAAATTTTGACTTTTTCTTTTTTCTTCTTTTTTTCTTTTTTTTCTTCTTTTTCTTCTTTTTTCCTTCTTTTCTTTTTTCTTATTTTTTCCTTTTTTCTCTTTTTTTCCTCCTTTTCCCTCTCCTTTTTAATCCCGACATTTTGACTTTTTTCTCAAGATTGTACTTCAACTTTTTTCTCGACATTTCGACTTTTTTCTCGAAATTTATAATGAATAATAAATCTCCCCCCAGTTGTAACTAATATAGAAACATGCAGCATGTGTTTCTTCATTCTAATTCTGATACAAGACTTTTTTGCGGCTCCAGTCATCCATTCTGGATTCATTACAAATCAACTGAAATATTACAAGCCTTTTATTATTTTAATATTGCTGATCATGGTTTACAGTTTAAGATTAAGATTCCCAGAATATTCTAATTTTTTTAGATATTTGAGTTTTCTTAAACTGTAAACCATGATCAGCAATATTAAAATAATAAAAGGCTTGCAATATTTCAGTTGATTTGTAATGAATCCAGAATGGATGACATTTTAGTTTTTTTAATTGCATTACAGAAAATAAAGAACTTTATCACAATATTCTCTTGTAAAGTGAGTGACGTCCAGTCCTGGTCTGTTCCTGTTCTGGCCTCTTTTCTTCCGTCTTCTTCTTCTTGTACAAAAACGTCCTGATTTCTGTGTCTAAGTCAGCGTTTCTCTGGTGTGTCATCTCAGATTCTCTTAGAATCACCTGAACGTTTTTCTTTACTCGGTTATTTTTATCTCTGATTCTGCTCGCTGCGTTTTTATCTCTGATTCTGCTCGCTGTGTTTTTATCTGTAACTTCTGCTCCCTGCGTTTCCCAGGAGTCTCTTCCAGCTTCTCTTAGTTTATCAGGTCGTTATTATCAGGCTGTGATAGGACTGGAACGCTGCTAGCTGCTGCTAACTGCTGCTAAATGCTGCTAACTGCTGCTAAATGCTGCTAACTGCTGCTAAATGGTGCTAACTGCTGCTAACTGCTGCTAAATGCTGCTAACTGCTGCTAAATGGTGCTAACTGCTGCTAAATGCTGCTAACTGCTGCTAACTGCTGCTAACTGCTGCTAGCTGCTGCTAACTGCTGCTTACTGCTGCTAACTGCTGCTAACTGCTGCTAACTGCTGCTAAATGCTGCTAACTGCTGCTAACTGCTGCTAAATGCTGCTAACTGCTGCTAACTGCTGCTAACTGCTGCTAACTGCTGCTAACTGCTGCTTAATTCTGCTAACTGCTGCTAAATGCTGCTAACTGCTGCTAACTGCTGCTAGCTGCCCCGCCGCTGTACAAACATGCTTTAAAATCCTCTGATGAGCCCGAGTCAACAAGCTAGCGCTGGTTTCCAGCTGCAGCTTGTTTTATAACTGTTTTATTTTCTAGTTTCCAGCTGCAGCTCAGCGCTAATGTTGTTTCTGTCAACAGAATTCCAGCAGGAGTCTGATGTTTAAAAAGCTCCTGCTGATTCTGAACTATATTTATCACAGTTCTACTAAACTAGTGTTTTTGATGGAACAGTCTGATCTCTGGGGAGTCGAGTTTAATCTCTCACTTTCTCACCGAGACGTCTCTCTGATCAGTATTTAGGCTTAAAAACCATAAAAGCACCATCTTTTCTCTGGTTTTGCCAGAAGATAAAAGGATATTGGGATAAAATATGGCAGAGTTTAAGAAAAATAACAGGATAAAAGATTCCCAAACCTTGTAAGATACTTTAGATATAAGATATGATACAAAAAGAGGATGAATATCTTGTTAAAATTCTGCTATCAGCAAGTAAAAAAGCAATAACAAGGTGATGGTGTGAAAAGTGTTTGGAAAATTGCATAATTTGTCATTTGTTTTTATTTTTTTTATTATTACATGAATTGAAATTTGACTTCTTAGGAAAAAGGAAAAGATAAAATAAGCTGAAGCCAAAGAATGCAAATCAAACATTACATTTAAAAGAATAATAAAAGCAGTTTGATGAAGAAATATCATGATAATTGTTAAGTTAGGCGGGTTTTCTCTGAATCAAAAAAGAATATGACTATTTTGTGTTAGTTTATAACTTTGTAAAAACATGCTTTTACAAACTGACAGTAACAAACAGTACCTTGCGCGACAAAAACTCATAATTTATCCACTATAACAAAGAATAATATGTAAATAATAATAATGTAATAATCCGTGTATATATCACGACCACGGATCCCATTGACTTTGCATGGTACAATATCCGTGGTGCTCACACGGAATTATACCACTTTCCGTGTTGGTACCACGGAAAATAGTGGTGAGAGGTCGTGGGCATTTCACGGATTTTTGTGAGATCAGGTTGCGTCTGACATGTCTGACTTGGCTAAAAAAGTTTATTCTGATTCTGATTCTGAGGATTTGTGGTTTAAACAGCAGATGAATCAGGTTTTTCCAGAGATCAGGAACTTCCTCCCAGTTGAACTCTAAACTCTGATTCAGTTGTTTGTGTCGTCTACACCAGATTACTGTAAATGACAGTTCAGTAAAAAAGTGTTTTATTGGCAGGATTTCCCTCAAGACAAGCCTGAGGAGCTTCATCCTGCCCTGGATCCCCACCAGTCTGAGTCTCCACCAGTCACTACCAGGTCCCAGGTCCAGGTCCAGGTCTGGGGTTCAGGTCCAGGTCAGGTCCTGGTGCTTTTATGCCAGGTCCTGGTGTTTGAACAGCAGAGCTTTGTTGTTGTTCGGGTTTTAGCGCCGGGACAAATCAGCGCTGCCAGTAATGAGTTGAGAAAACTCTTCCTGTAACAACATGTTGTTCTGAAAACAAGCCCTGGATTCCTGCCTGGATTCCTGCCTGGATTCCTGCCCGCCCCCCCTTCACCGCGCTGCAGAAAGGTAGCCGCCCCCCTTCAGCACCCAGCAGTTCCCTAACCCAAGGTCCTGCCCCCCTTCACCGCGCTGCAGTTCCTTAACCAAAGGTGCCGCCCCCCCTGAACCAGCACTTATGTAAATGATCGTCTCCAAGGTGCTGCTGCTGTTTGTTCAGAACTTAGACTTTCTCTCAGCCCAGTCAGGATAAAACAGGATCTGTTCCTGCTCCAGTTCCACCAGTCAGCACTTTTACTGCTGAAGCTGGTTCTGGAAGTTCTGGTCCTGGAAGTTCTGGACTGATCTGGACATCCAGGACCAGATCAGTCCTAATTTTATTACTTGCATATAAAGCCCAAAACGGCTCAGCTCCACAGTATTTACAAGACCTGATAGTGCCTTATGTTCCTGGCAGAGCTCTCCGCTCCCAGAGTGCAGCTAATATTAGGTAATATTGCAAAAATTAGGAAAATCCTCTCGCAGAGGGATGCAGAAAAACTAGTTCATGCGTTTGTATCTTCTAGACTGGATTACTGTAATGTGTTGTTAGCAGGATGTCCAAGTAATTTGCTGAATAGGCTCCAGCTGATCCAAAATGCAGCAGCACGAGTGCTGACAGGAATTAGCAGGAGAGACCACGTCTCTCCAGTGTTAGCGTCGCTCCATTGGTTACCCATAAAATTCAGAATCCAATTTAAAATTTTATTACTTGCATATAAAGCCCAAAACGGCTTAGCTCCGCAGTATTTACAAGACCCGATAGAGCCTTATGTTCCTGTCAGAGCTCTCCGCTCTCAGAGTGCAGGTTTACTCGTAGTTCCTAGAGTATCTAAGTGTAGATTTGGAGGGCGGGCGTCCAGGATCTGGAATTTCTGGTCCTGGATGTTCTGGACTGATCTGGACATCCAGGACCAGATCAGTCCTAATTTTATTACTTGCATATAAAGCCCAAAACTAGTGATGCACCGATTGTTCGGTAACCGAAATTGTTCGGTTGAAAATGGCAAAAAAAACACTTTGGGTGTTCGGTGGAATAAGTGGGAAAAAACGAACAATTAATAACAGCGTTGTAATATAAGGAAATAGACTGGCCGCTCCTGTTGCACCACAAACATAAATCGTTGGCCAACCAAAAACTAACCCCATAAGAATTTTACCAACATTCACCAGGAGGTGGAACTAAAACAACATAATGCTGGGAAATTTTCATTTTTTTATGTTCAATAAATATTTTCTACCTTGTAATTTTGTAAAAGATTTTTTTCTTTGAAAAGCAAGCCTAAATCAAATGTATTTGATTTATGCATTGGTGAAAAAATTGGCAAAATAAATGAAAAACTGCTGAAGAACCATGTTGGGTATTGTTCGGTATTCGGCCGAGTGTTTTTTTATTATTTTCGGTTTCGGCCACAAATTGTCATTTCGGTGCATCACTACCCAAAACGGCTTAGCTCCGCAGTATTTACAAGACCTGATAGTGCCTTATGTTCCTGGCAGAGCTCTTCGTTCTCAGAGTGCAGGTTTACTCGTAGTTCCTAGAGTATCTAAATGTAGATTTGGAGGGCGGGCGTCCAGGACCTGGAAGTTCTGGTCCTGGATGTTCTGGACTGATCTGGTCCTGGATGTTCTGGACTGCTTGAAATGTTTATTGATGATTATTATTGATGACTAGGAAAATCCTCTCGCAGAGTGATGCAGAAAAACTAGTTCATGCGTTTGTATCTTCTAGACTGGATTACTGTAATGTGTTGTTAGCAGGATGTCCAAGTAATTTGCTGAATAGGCTCCAGCTGATCCAGAATGCAGCAGCGCGAGTGCTGACAGGAATCAGCAGGAGAGACCACGTCTCTCCAGTGTTAGCGTCGCTCCATTGGTTACCCATAAAATTCAGAATTCAATTTAAAATTCTATTACTTGCGTATAAAGCCCAAAACGGCTTAGCTCTGCATTATTTGCAAGATTTGATAGTGCCTTATGTTCCTGGCAGAGCTCTCCGTTCTCAGAGTGCAGGTTTACTCGTAGTTCCTAGAGTATCTAAATGTAGATTTGGAGGGCGGGCGTTCTGCTATCAGGCACCATTACTATGGAACCAACTTCCAATCTGGGTTAAGGAGGCTGACACCACCTCCACCTTTAAAACTAAACTTAAAACCTTTCTGTTTAGTAAAGCCTATAGTTAGTGTTTAGTAAACCTCTAGCTGGTGTTGGTAAATCTCTAGGTCAGGGGTCGGCAACCCGCGGCTCTAGGGCCGCATGCGGCTCTTTAGAGCCGCCCTAGTGGCTCCCTGGAGCTTTTTAGAAAATGTTTGACCTTTTTTTTTCCTTTTTTTTCTTCTTTTTCTCTTTTTTTTCCTTTTATTTCTCTTTTTTTCTTCTTTTTTTCTTTTTTTTCTTCTTTTTTTTCCTTTTTTTATCTTTTTTTCTTCCTTTTTCCTTTCCTTTTTAATCTCGACATTTCTACTTTTTTCTCGAAATTTTGACTTTAACATTAAACTTGACATTTCGACTTTTTTCTCAACATTTCGACTTTTCTCGAAATTTCGACTTTTTCCTCAAAATTTTGACTTTTTTCTCAACATTTCGACTTTTTTCTTGACATTTCGACTTTTTTCTCAAAATTTCCACTTTTTTCTTGAAATTTTGACTTTTTTCTCAGCATTTCGACTTTTTTCTCAAAATTTTGACTTTTTTCTCAACATTTCCACTTTTTTCTCGACATTTCGACTTTTTTCTCAAAATTTCCACTTTTTTCTTGAAATTTTGACTTTTTTCTTCGACATTTCGACTTTTTTCTCGACATTTCCACTTTTTTCTTGAAATTTTGACTTTTTTCTCGACATTTCACCTTTCGCCATTTGTCTTCATTCTAATTCTGATACAAGACTTTTTATTTTTTGCGGCTCCAGACATATTAGTTTTTTGTGTTTTTGGTCCAATATGGATCTAAAACATTTTGGGTTGCCGACCGCTGATCTAGGTAGTAAAATCTCTAGGTAGTGTAAACTCTAGTTGATGAACTGATCTGCAGCAGGTTAGCTAACCTTTAGTGTGTTAACGCTAGGCCAAGTTTTAGCTAGTCCTGGTTTGAACTAATCTGTGTTTTAACTTATACTAGTTAATAACTGGTCAGTTTTTATTCCTCTAAAGTTCAGGAAGCTCCATCTGGACCAGATGGAGCTTCCTCCAAAGCTTCCTGAACTTTGGAAGAATAAAACTGCAGTTTTTATTCCTGTAAAGTTCATGAAGCTTCGTTTCAGTCCGTTTATCCTCAGATTTGTTTCCTAACTGCAGATCTGTTTCCTAACTGCAGATCTGGTCAGTTTTATTCCTCTAAAGCTTCGTCTCAGTCCTCGTATCCTCAGATCTGTTTCCTAACTGCAGATCTGTTTCCTAACTGCAGATCTGGACAGTTTTATTCCTCTAAACTTCGTTTCAATCCCTTTATCCTCAGATCTGTTTCCTAACTGCAGATCTGTTTCCTAACTGCAGATCTGGTCAGTTTTATTCCTCTAAAGTTCATGAAGCTTCGTTTCAGTCCTCGTATCCTCAGATCTGTTTCCTAACACAGATCAGTTCAAGCTCAGGCAGGTTTCGGGTTTGCAGGTTTGCAGGTTTGTGTTTATCTGACATCATGTCGACTCAGATCTTTATCGGAGCTCTGGCTTCATTCCTGCTCGTGTTCCAGCAGGAGTTTGCTGTTCCTCCCTCTTACTGTACCTAAAGATTCCTGAATGTTTCACCATCTACCTGCACGGTTTTCTCAGTTTCTACCTGCATGTTCCTCCCTCTTACTGTACCTAAAGATTCCTCCCTCTACCTGCATGATCCTCCTACCTGAATACCTGCACGGTTTCCTCAGTTTCTACCTGCATGTCCCTCCCTCTTACTGTACCTAAAGATTCCTGAATGTTTCACCATCTACCTGCATGATCCTCCTACCTGAATACCTGCACGGTTTCCTCAGTTTCTACCTGAATACCTGCACGGTTTCCTCAGTTTCTACCTGAATACCTGCACGGTTTCCTCAGTTTCTACCTGAATACCTGCACGGTTTCCTCAGTTTCTACCTGCATGATTCCCCCCCGTATCTGCAGATTCCTCACTCCTACCTGCATGTTTCACCCTCTACCTGAATACCTGCACAGGTTCCTCCCAGATCTGCAGAATGAGCTCAGACACCGCAGTGGAAACTCACCACGGCAACAAACCACAACACTCCTGTTACAGCAGGTAATATTTAGTTCAGGGAGAAAAACATGGAAAAAAGATCCTATAATTAGTCTACTTTTTCCCCTTGTCTGCATTTATATTAATGTTTAATACCAACCCTGGTAAAACCCAATTTTTTGAGATAGGATATTTGAGTTTTCTTAAACTGTAAACCATGATCAGCAATATTAAAATAATAAAAGACTTGTAATATTTCAGTTGGTTTGTAATGAATCCAGAATGGATGACATTTTAGTTTTTTTAATTGCATTACAGAAAATAAAGAGTTCTAATTTTCTGACAGTCCTGTAAGGGATAAAGCCCGACAAGGCTACATTATCATAAATATATATATTATACCACGGTCACTTACCAAAAAACACCAATATTTAATGAGTTCTTCGTGTTTTAATGTGTTTTCAGTGTAAATCATTAGTTTTCTAACTTTTAACCTCCACCTGCCGGCCAATCAGAATCCAGTATTAAACAGACCGAGCATAAATGTTTAAACGTTTACTAGAGCTGGGTTTGTTATTTATATTTACTGCAGAGTGAGCGAAAATAACCGAGTCAAATTCCCCGTCGTGTTTGACCCGACTGGAACAAATAAACACGATTCTGATTCTGATTCTCCAGGTGGAACTTTCAGCAGAAATAAACAGAATTACCGTCTGGTGCAGAAACAGTTTCTGTCTCCATGGTTACCGTCTGGTCTCCATGGTTACCGTCTGGTGCAGAAACAGTTTCTGTCTCCATGGTTACGGTCTGGTCTCCATGGTTACGGTCTGGTCTCCATGGTTACGGTCTGGTCTCCATGCAGTGGCGAAACAACTCAGCACCGGGCCCCGATGCAAGATCATTAAACCGGGCCCTGCCCATCACAATGTAAAACAGACACGCTGTGATTGACGCAATCTCACAGCAGATGCATCACCATTCAAATGACAACGGGCACTACTGACAGCTTTAACCCTTAACACAACCACAGCGCAGATATATATGTTTTAAAAAAATCCCATATATATAGCACATATAACCAACAGCATAACGCACACAGTGCGCCGGTGTGAGACGGAACACCGGCAGTGCCAACAGCTGAGAATAAACCCACAGCGCACAGATTGAAATTTGGTGGCACGGCGGCACACCACAAATGAAAACATCATAAACACGCATAAACACAAACAAACTAGTGATACACTATCACTATAACAAATATTAATAATAATGGGTCATTACTTACAATTAGAGTTTGACTTTCCGGGCCTTCCGCTGGGCAAAGTCATTAATTAATTCCTGACAACAGTTCAACTCTCAAGCCTGAATTATGGTTCCGCGGCGTAGGGTACGCGGCGACGCGCGCCGTACGGTGCGCGTCTCCGCGTACCCTACGCCGTAATCTGCGTTGGTGTAACGCGGAACCATAAATCAGCCTTAACTCCTTTCCTCTCCTCACTCGCCAACTCTTCCTCTACGCAAATATGGGTTACACATGCGCACTACACACTGCATCATCCGAGATCATCTATGAATTAAAATTTTTATTTAAAGTAGATATATCTTTATAACCAGCCCATAACATTGATGTAAAAAAAAAAAAAAAAAAAAAAAAAGTCCGCACGTCCCCAGGTCCTGCGCGTGCGGGCCCTGGACGCGTGCGGGCCCCTATGCAGTTGCATTGTCTGCATATATGGTAGTTTCGCCACTGTCTCCATGGTTACGGTCTGGTCTCCATGTTTACCGTCTGGTGCAGAAACAGTTTCTGTCTCCATGGTTACGGTCTGGTCTCCATGGTTACCGTCTGGTCTCCATGGTTACGGTCTGGTGCAGAAACAGTTTCTGTCTCCATGGTTACGGTCTGGTCTCCATGGTTACGGTCTGGTCTCCATGGTTACGGTCTGGTCTCCATGGTTACGGTCTGGTCTCCATGGTTACGGTCTGGTCTCCATGGTTACGGTCTGGTGCAGAAACAGTTTCTGTCTCCATGGTTACGGTCTGGTCTCCATGGTTACGGTCTGGTCTCCATGGTTACGGTCTGGTCTCCATGGTTACCGTCTGGTGCAGAAACAGTTCTGGTCTCCATGGTTACGGTTCACGTCCTCGACGACTACAGGGAACTTTATTCACCACGTCCGGTAAAATCCTGTAAATCCTCAGACTTGTGGGAAATCAGGCCCTTCGGTTTTCACTTTAGGAACTTGGGAAGGTCGAAGTTGGAACAAGAACCTGGTTCTCAGGAAGCAGCGTATCGTAACGACTTCCTGTCTTTATAGCAGATAACAGGCAGGAAACGACTTGGAAACGTCCCACCTTGACCTGGCGTTGTCTCAGACTGATGGATCAGCTCCGGCCGGGTCTGGCCGTGATAACTAACCACTTCCTTAGCTGCTAGCTAGCACAATGGACATCCTTTAGCTCCAAACAGACTGACAGAAGCGTGGCTGCTGTATTGACCAAACGGGCCCTCCGACCACCAAACATTCAAGCAAGTAACCCCCATCCTAACAATAATAATAACTAGAAAATTTCATGAAATTTTGATATGGGCATGCCCTACCGCCCATTCGTCCCCTCTCGCTGCTTTGGTTTGGGGCTGTAGTGGTTGTGTTCGGGGTGGTTCTATGTCAGTTTGAGGTGTTTACGGTTGTATTGCATTCATTCCTGTGCTCCCAATAGTTATTAATGGGGCGCGCTTTTTGGCATGTAGCGTCCCCACGGTAACGCTTTTGACTGAGAAAAGTAATGCCCATCGAGGAACGATGGAGACGCATCTAACGATGTATGCCATGCATGGGTGCACGTTCTGGTTCAGGCTACGTTTACAGATAGGGTTTTTTTCCACCATGGTAAAAAACCCTATCTGAATGAATGGGGCCATGTGGCCTGGATTTTGACATAAAATTTCCTTAAATCACAGCTTCATGAAATTTGAATATGTTGAAGTCCACAGCGTGCCGAGTCAGGGGACATTTGTACGATGTCTCTACGATAACCTGTTGCCTAGCAACAAGCGTCCAAAGTCAAACGGAGAAAAAAACAAAACAATGAAAGGTCAATATCACAAAAACTGTAATAATTGGCATAATGAGGTTGTACGGTCCGTTAGTGCCAATCGGGCCGAGTGTTTGAAAGTTTGAACAATGTCCCTACGATAAAGTTCGGCTGAGCAATAAGCGTCTGAATTTTCGCCTTTTTTTTTGCTTTTTGGCGTCTAGCGTTGCCACGGTAACACTTTTTACTGAGAAAAGTAATGCCCATCGAGGAACGATGGAGACGCATCCAACGATGTATGGCATGCATGGGTGCTCATTGCGGTTCGGGCCGTATTAACGGACGAATAAAAGTGCGGAATAATAAGAAAAGGGAAACCTTTTCTGTATACCATTATATCGCCTTCATTTTCATGTTTTTCCTCATTTTTTCGGGCGTGTTTTATTTTTTGGGGATTTTTTTTTTCCACATCAGAGCGGGGTCATGCTGTACACCCGCTGGTGTGACGTGGGACTTTTGCCACTTTAGCTTGTTAGCAAAATGCTAGCAACATTGCCCTTTGGGCCATTCTGGACAATTGCAATATGGTCATGCCACTACTTGGCATGCCCATAATAACGGCTTGGTTTTATTTAGCTCCTTCAAGCTTTACAGAGACCATTATTCATTCATACACATTCTCACCGGTGGTGGTAGCTACATTTTTGTTTTTGTAGTTTTTGGCGGACAAAAACTACAAAACGTACGTTTTTTCGTACAATTTTTCTTGCGTTTTTTCATACTTTTTTTTTCGTACGTCTTTTTGTACGGAGGCGTACCGAACGAGTTTCGACACGGACATATTAAGTAGAGGACCGCACGTTGTGGAACAGAGCGCTGCTGCAGCTGCACTCACACCGAGAAAGTATTAAGATTAAAGAAAAAAGCACTAACTAATGAAGAACTAAAGAGCTAAGCACATAATTGTGACAAGTCCAGTGTTTCCCCTACCATCGAGACCCCCCGCCAGGCCTAAAAAAAACAAACGATGATCATTTACGTTTATGAGCGCCTCTGCAGCTGTTCTGCAACAGGAGTCAACCTGCTTCATTGCCCAGTAAAGCCTGAATTATGGTTCGGCGTTAAATCGACGTAGAACCTACGCCGTAGGGTACACCGTAGGGTACGCCGTAGGGTACGCAGCGACGTGCACCGTACGGCCGCTCGCTGCGTACCCTACGCCGTAGGATCTGCGTTGGTGTAACGCGGAACCATAATTCAGCCGTAACGATGCGAGTACCGCTGCTGAGAGCGCGGGCATATCATTATACATTATGGGATGTATAGAGTTTGTAGCTAGCCAACTATGGCGCCGGCCAAAAAAAGAAAAAATATGGCGGGCGACAGACAACATGATAACAGAAATATTTCTGCAGGTCGGTGTGTTTGTGTTTGCATGTGACGCTGCAGGGAAGCATGAAGGAAAACACAGCCCGACCACACACCAGGCGTCCGCGGGGTCCTAGTGCCGGCACACGTAGAGCCAATGTTATTTTGTGTGTGTGTAATAAACAACTAGCACGTTTATATTTAGCATTTTGTTTTCTTACTGTACCGAAAATAAACCGAACCGTGACCTCCAAACCGAGGTACGTACTGAACCGAGATGTTTGTGTACCGTTACACCCCTACATAATAGACTGATACAAGGCAAATGTGATAAAAAAAAATAAATTATTATGCATTACGTAATTTGGTTGGTCCGAGGGAGGGAGGGAGGGAGGGGGTGATGATTGATCTGTATTTTATTTAGTTTTTTTTTGTGTCATACAAAAATATTATGTATGGAAAAAGACTATTATGGTTATCGGTTTTCAACTACGTAATTTTTTATTTTCTAGTGGTCTGTGTAAAAATGACTTCTATGTGCCACTAGAAACTGAATTTGAATCATTTATATTTGAATTTGAATTGCTCAACTTGAATCATTGCATTAAAAAACTGAATCTGAATCACATAATTTGAATTTGTATTGTTTAATTTGAATCATTGCATTGAAAAACTGAATCTGAATCACATAATTTGAATTTGTATTGTTTAATTTGAATCATTGCATTGAAAAACTGAATCTGAATCACATAATTTGAATTTGTATTGTTTAATTTGAATCATTGCATTGAAAAACTGAATCTACATTCCGAAAAACTGAATCTACATTCAGCTCTCACAATTCAAATTCAGTTCTTGAAATTCAATTTCAATTCTACTGCCACATCCGGGTCTTCCGCAGGAACAGCAATCGAGTGCAGATACAAAGAACTCGGGTATCAGTCACGTGACGTTTTTTGTTGTCAGCGCCATCTGGAGGACCGACCGGGGACATTCCAGCCCCCCAGTCTCGCACTCTGCAGCGCCGGTTTCCCCCAGTGTCCAGCCGCAGTACTTATTACTTTTTTTTTTTTTGTATTTGCTTTTTGTTATTACAATTATCTATTCATTTGTTGTTGTTATGTATCGGGGTTTTTTTTTTTTTTTTGTTAAAATATCATATACATGCCCCATGTTGTTTTTTCAGAAAATGGAAAAAAGAAATAAAAATTTGATCACAAAAAAAAAGTTAGGAGCAGCTCAGGTCAACCTTGACCTTTCTAATAATTGACAGCTTGTTCCAGACGGCGGGGAAGTTTAAAGCAGCTCAAACGTTCCCAGATGTGGGTCATATCTGCAGGATCAGTAACTCAGGAATGTTCACGATGCCTGAGATTAAAGCTCAGACGTGGAGGAGGAACCTGTGGCTGCAGGACTTTATTCTTTAATGTTTAATCTTTAATCTTTAACTACCTGGACTCTGAGACCTGAAGACGAAGAAACAAACCCAAATAAAACCTGCTACGAGATAAGAGGTGAAACTCACAGGTTACATAACGCTGCAGGAACTACGTGACTAACGACTTTCTTTCAGTCCATAAACCTTTTATGTCCATAAACCTTTTATGGGACTCAAGTCCATTTGATTTGTTTGATTGATTTGATTTGATTTGAAATCATCCTGATCTCACAAAAATCCGTGAAATGCCCACGACCTCTCACCACTATTTTCCGTGGTATATACACGGAAAATGGTCAAATTCCGTGTGAGCACCACGGATATTGTACCATGCAAAGTCAATGGGATCCGTGGTCGTGATATATACACGAGTCCAAATGTCGAGAAAAAAGTCAAAATGTCAAGAAAAAAGTCAAAATTTAGAGAAAAAAGTCGAAATGTTGAGAAAAAAGTCAAAATTTAGAGAAAAAAGTCCAAATGTCGACAAAAAAGTCAAAATTTAGAGAAAAAAGTCCAAATTTAGAGAAAAAAGTCAAAATGTCAAGAAAAAAGTCCAAATTTAGAGAAAAAAGTCCAAATGTTGAGAAAAAAGTCAAAATTTAGAGAAGTTGGCGTGATATATACACAGATTATGACATTATTATTATTTATATATTATTCTTTGTTGTAGTGGCTAAATTATGAATTTTGTCGCGCAAGGTACTGTTTGTTACTGTCAGTTTGTAAAAGCATGTTTTAACGCTGTTTTAGCAGTGTTTTATTGAGGTTTTAATGGGAGCATCACGGATACAGTACTATGCAAATTCAATGGGATCCGTCACCTGATTTGACTGCTGTCATACCATTGAATGAAGGACAAAACGATAACAATCATCCATAGATATGGGCTAGTAGGGCCCTACTCTACCTACTAGTAGGCGCAGGAGGCTGTTATCGCCCCTTTCTATGGCTAACCCCATGTTATTAATGCTTACTATGGAGCTAACACCTCATTATCACCCCTTTCTATGGCTAACCCCATGTTATTAATGCTCAGTAGGCACAGAAGTTTTGTTATGAAGCTCACACCTCACCTCCCTTTATTATGTATTTAGCTAGAATTTTAAAATCTGAAAAATAGAATTCAACGTAAAATGCTGGATCTTGTCCATTAAAAACAATACTTTTTGGAACATAGTGTAACGACCACAGATAGATAAGGCCTTGCCCGCCTGGGCAACACATCAGCATTTGGCCGACTGGTTAGTGCAGTTGACTGTGGTCTGGGAGACTGGTTAGTGCAGTTGACTGTGGTCTGGGAGACTGGTTAGTGCAGTTGACTGGTCTGGGAGACTGGTTAGTGCAGTTGACTGTGGTCTGGGAGACTGGTTAGTGCAGTTGACTGTGGTCTGGGAGACTGGTTAGTGCAGTTGACTGTGGTCTGGGAGACTGGTTAGTGCAGTTGACTGTGGTCTGGGAGACTGGTTAGTGCAGTTGACTGTGGTCTGGGAGACTGGTTAGTGCAGTGGACTGTGGTCTGGGAGACTGGTTAGTGCAGTTGACTGTGGTCTGGGAGACTGGTTAGTGCAGTTGACTGTGGTCTGGGAGACTGGTTAGTGCAGTTGACTGTGGTCTGGGAGACTGGTTAGTGCAGTTGACTGTGGTCTGGGAGACTGGTTAGTGCAGTTGACTGTGGTCTTGGAGACTGGTTAGTGCAGTTGACTGTGGTCTGGGAGACTGGTATTGCAGTTGACTGTGGTCTGGGAGACTGGTTAGTGCAGTTGACTGTGGTCTGGGAGACTGGTTAGTGCAGTTGACTGTGGTCTTGGAGACTGGTTAGTGCAGTTGACTGTGGTCTGGGAGACTGGTATTGCAGTTGACTGTGGTCTGGGAGACTGGTATTGCAGTTGACTGTGGTCTGGGAGACTGGTTAGTGCAGTTGACTGTGGTCTGGGAGACTGGTTAGTGCAGTTGACTGTGGTCTGGGAGACTGGTTAGTGCAGTTGACTGTGGTCTGGGAGACTGGTTAGTGCAGTTGACTGTGGTCTGGGAGACTGGTTAGTGCAGTTGACTGTGGTCTGGGAGACTGGTTAGTGCAGTTGACTGTGGTCTGGGAGACTGGTTAGTGCAGTTGACTGTGGTCTGGGAGACTGGTTAGTGCAGTTGACTGTGGTCTGGGAGACTGGTTAGTGCAGTTGACTGTGGTCTGGGAGACTGGTTAGTGCAGTTGACTGTGGTCTGGGAGACTGGTTAGTGCAGGTGACTGTGGTCTGGGAGACTGGTTAGTGCAGTTGACTGTGGTCTGGGAGACTGTGGTTCGAGACACGCTCTGGGCACGACTTGTTCGCCACAGTATTTTCCTCATTGTGTTATGGTTTTCTTTTAATATCTTTAACATTTCTAAACACAAAAACACGAAAGTGTCCTTGATAATTCAATAATACAATAGGTTCATGTTAAGGACATCCGTTTTAATTAGTTCTCCTTCGATTATGACATGTTATTAATGCTCAGTAGGCACAGGACGTTTGTTATGTATTGTTATGAGGCCTATTTCGTGTCTCTTTTTGCACAGTTCACTGTGTTTCAGATCTGTGTGACCTTCGGAAGTGCCAAAGGTCACCGTGTGTGTTGCTTTTCGGACCTGCGCAGCCTATTTCGTCTCTTTTTTTGCACAGTTCACTAACGCTTTGAGCTAGGAGGCTGAAATTCTAGACTCTGTATCAGGAGGGGACTCTCATCCATGGTGCCGAGTTTCAGATCTGTGTGACCTTCGGAAGTGCCAAAGGTCACCGTGTCTGTTGCTTTTCGGCCTGCGAAGACTGTTTCGTGTTCTTTTTTGCACAGTTCACTAACGCTTTGAGCTAGGAGGCTGAAATTCTAGACTCTGTATCAGGAGGTGACTCATCCACTGTGCTGAGGTCCAGTCCCGTGCGACCTTCTGAAGTGCCAAAGGTCACCGTGTGTGGTGCCTTTTTCAGGCCTCTTTTGTGTGTTTTTTGAATAATTCACTAACGCTTTGAGCTGGGAGGCTGATTTTTGACTATGTTGCAATGCAGAAGGCCCTTTGCTAGGATCTTTTGGTCCCGTGGCTGTACGACTTCCACAGAGCTAGTTGGCGTTGCAGAGGGTTCACAGAGTTGAGACTTGGCAAGCCCAATCTAGGCCCCATATGAAGGCCACAGGTCAAGTTTTACTTGGTTTGGTCAAATGTTGTGGCAACGGCGTCCGTTCAAATGTTGGAAAAGGTGACGTTTCAAAGCCCCGCCCATCGAAAAGTACAGGTCTGATCTGCACCAAACTAACGTCTGTCTGATCAGGGGATGCCCCCAAACAACATATAATTCAGACTTCTATGACTTCTGCAACTTTGTTGTAGTTTTGGTTCTGTTTTGTTGTTTGTTTGTGTTTTGTTTTTTTTTAATTACGTTTATTGGAAAGTGTTTTTTTTATTGCGTAATTTTTAATTTTTTTTTTATTATTACATTAATTAAAATGTGATTTCTTAGGAAAAAGGGACAGATAAAATCAGCTTAAACTAAAATAAAATCGGATTAAACTCTCACTATCTCACTAAGACGTCTCTCTGATCAGTATTTAGGTTTAAAAAACATAAAAGCACCATTTTTTTTTTATGGTTTTGCCAGAAGATAAAAGGATATTGGGATAAAATATGGCAGAGTTTAATAAAAATAACAGGATAAAAGATTCCCAAACCTTGTAAGATACTTTAGATATAAGATATAATACAAAAAGAGGATGAATATCTTAAAGTTCTGCTATCAGCAAGTAAAAAAGCAATAACAAGGTGATGGTTTTGGATTTGAAAAATTCCATAACTTGTCATTTGTTTTTATTTTTTTTATTATTACATTCATTGAAATTTAAAATTGAAAAAGGGAAAGATAAAATAAGCTGAAGCCAAAGAATGCAAATCAAACATTACATTTAAAAGAAGAATAAAACCAGTTTGATGAAGAAATATCATGATAATTGTTAAGTTAGGCGGGTTTTCTCTGAATCTAAAAAGAATACGATTATCTGTGTTTGACGACAAATATTTTGTGTTATTTTATAACTTTGTTTTAGTTTTGGTTTGTTTTTTTTATTTGTTTGTTTTTTTATTTATTTTATATAAGTTTATTGGAAAGTGTTTTTTTTTTAATTGCGTAATTTGTAATTAGTTGTTTTTATTATTACATTAATTAAAATGTGATTTCTTAGGAAAAAGGGACGGATAAAATCAGCTTAGTCTTTCTGTTCCCTTTCATTGAAGGAAAGAGATTTGTTGTAATTATATTAAACTATTTAGTTTTCTAGTTTCCAGGTTAATGTTGTTTCTGTCTACAGAATTCCAGCAGGAGTCTGATGTTTAAAAAGCTCCTATTGATTCTTTTCTATATTTATCACCAAACTAGTGTTTTTGATGGAACAGTCTGATCTCTGGGGAGTCGAGTTTAAACTCTCACTTTCTCACCAGCATGTTTTATTGTTTCAGGGAAGAATCTGTACCGGCTGCTGAAGGTGGTGGAAGCAGAACTGAAACATGTGAAGGTTTGATATCAATAAGCTTCACTAAATCTAACTAAAACTAAGTTCATCATTTTTAGCACTAGAAACATACGACTCTTTATATCAAAACATTCAAAAGTTACAGCAGAAAGTAGGAACTATCAAATATGGACCAATCACATGAAGGGGGGTCCGCTTTTTGGCGTCTAGCGTCGCCACGGTAACACTTTTGAAAGAGAAAAGTAATGCGTGTTGTCGCAGGATGGAGACGCACATTTTGATGTATAACACACCTGGGTGCACATTACGGTTCGGGCTGAATTAACGGCTGAAGGAATGGAAGAAATTGCAGCAAAATAACACGATTAATTCAAAATGTTCAAAATGTCCGACTTCCTGTTGGGTTTGGGCCATGGCGCCAAGAGACTTTTCTTTAAGTTGTGACATGATACAGGTGTGTACCGATTTTCGTGCATGTACGTCAAACCGTATTGTGGGGCTTGAGGCACAAAGTATTCTAGGGGGCGCTGTTGAGCCGTTAGGCCACGCCCATTAATGCAAAAATAAAATAATATTCTAGAGAGGTGGATCTTTTTTTCTTTATGCAATTCGAGAAAAAAGTCGAAATGTCGAGAAAAAAGTCAACATTTCATAAATAAAGTAGATATGTTGAAAATAAAGTCGACATTTTGTGAATAAAGTTGAAATTTCGAGAAAAAAGTCGAAATGTCGAGAATAATGTTGAAGTACAATTTCAAGAAAAAAGTCAATATTTCGTGAATAAAGTTGAAATGTTGAGATTAATGTTGAAGTACAATTTCGAGAAAAAAGTCAAAATGTTAAGAAAAAAGTCAATATTTCGTGAATGAAGTTGAAATTTTGAGAAAAAGGCGAAATTTCGACTTCGTTCTTGAAATTTTATTTCAACATTATTCTCGACATTTTGACTTTTTTCTCAAAGAGAACAATAAAAAAAAATCTTCCTCAAATATTTTTTCCAATGAACGAACAACTTGGGGAAACAACTGTGTTGAGAAAAGCTGCACATTTACGCGTCTCCATGGCAACAGTTCTGTTGATGATCAGACCATGACGATGATCAATCAGAGCAGGGATCGGCAACCCGCGGCTCCAGAGCCGCATGCGGCTCTTTAGCGCCGCCCTAGTGGCTCCTGGAGCTTTTACAAAAATGTGTGACCATTTTTTTTTTTTTCCTTTTTTTCTCTTTTTCATTTTTTCTTTTTTTTCTTTTTTCATTTTCCTTTTTTCTTCCTTTTTCCTTTCCTTTTTAATCTTGACATTTCGACTTTCGAATTTTAAATTTTTTCTCCACATTTCGACTTTTTTCTCCACATTTCGACTTTTTTCTGGAAGTGCATAATGAAAAAAAAAATCTTCCCAGTTCTAACTAATATAGAAACATGCAGCATGAGTTTCTTCATTCTAAGGCTTGTAAAAGACGGCTCCAGACATATTTGTTTTTTGTGTTTTTGGTCCAATATGGATCTAAAACATGTTGGGTTGCCGACCCGTGAATCAGACAAAGTCCAGGAAGATTCAGTTTTTACTGATAAACAGTTTCAGTCTGGTCTAGAACAGTTCCTTAGTCTAGAATAGTTCCTATAATAGTTCCAGAGTCTAGAATAGTTCCAGAGTCTAGAATAGTTCCAGAGTCTAGAATAGTTCCAGAGTCTAGAATAGTTCCTATAATAGTTCCAGAGTCTGGTCTGGATCCGGTCGTCTCACCTGAGAGCCTGAAGGTGAAACACATGAATTACATAATAACAATAGTTACATAAATCCTGGAGTTTACGACTCTGTTATCTGATCTATAAACTGATACCAGGGAACGATGTCATTGGTCCGACCGGTCCAGACCAGTTCTGGTCCGCCCCCGGTCCAGTCTAGACCAGTTCTGGTTCCACCGCTGGTTATTATACAGTTACAGTCGTCTCTGTTTCCACGGTTTCCACGGTAACGGGAGCCTCCGTTTCCACGGTTTCCACGGTAACGGGATCCAGTTACACCGGTGATGTGGTTGTTTGGTCACATGACTCACAAATCCAGGTTTATAAGTTTATAAGTTTATACGTGACTCAGACCCGGTTCTTACCCAAGACAAAGTCTGGAATTTAATTCTTTATTTCAAGCATAAAATAATTGTAAAAACAAAAAACAATTTACACAAAACATCAGAAAAGAATAGAATTAAAGAGTCATTAAACACAATTAAAAACCAGTAAACGTTCATGCCTGAAAGGGAGTAGGAGGAAGTTAAAACTAATGAGGTCCTAACCGTGTTTCTATTTCAATTTTACTCTAATACAACATAGAAAAATAAGAATAAAGAAAATATATAACAGCAAGCTTTATCAAAAAAATATACCTATTATTACATTATTACCAATGTAAAAATATTACAGTACTTCATTACAATATTATACCTGAGCATTAAAAAATAAATTATATACCAGATAAATTATAAATTATATACATATTATATACACTATGGCATGCTGTTCAGGCAATTCATATTTGAATATATTGAATGAAACTCCGAATATATTTAATGAACCTTGAAAATATTGAATGAACCCCTGTAATATATATATATATATATATATATATATATATATATATATATATATATATATATATATGTATATATATATATATATATATATATATATATATATATATATATATATATATATATATATACATATATATATACATATATATATATATATATATATATATATATATATATATATATATAGATATATATATATATATATAGATATATCTATATATGTATATATATATATATATATACATCAGGGTGGACTCAGGGTCTCAGGGTTGAGGTCAGGAAGCTTCTAGGCTTGTTTAAGCCAAATGTCTCTGAAAAGTTAAAGGAAACACCACGACAGATTTATGTTAAGAATCGTGGGTAGGAAAGAATGTTGAGCTCAAACTCAGATCAGCAGGTTTCATGAACCATATTTGGCCTGATTGACGACAAGGATAAAGATGTTTAAACCACGTTAAGGCTCCAAAAACCCACCTTTATTAAGCGGTGCAGCCCTAATGGCTCTATTAATACAGTGAATTCTATTACCCAGTGTTGCTCGGCTCACCTGCCTAATCCTTACTGGATTCCCTCTGCACACACATTTGCCAATAGCCAATTTTTCCTAGAATAAATATGGTGCCTGCTTTCTATACACACCGTTGTGCCTTGGAGTGGACAATTATTATTATTGACTTTACTATTTTTTCTTTTTTTTTTAATTTATGGGTTTGTTATTATATACGTATATTTTGGAGTGAATAATTATGTTGTTGTTTTTCTCTTGTAAAATGTGTACAGATGTTGTATGCAGCTGAAAAAAGGAAAAAGAAAGAAAATGTATGTGGTGTATTGTTGTTGAAACTAAATAAAAATTAAGTTAAAAAAAAAACAAACACGTGACGTGTTTAAACTCCTCTAGTCCTGATTTCAGATCTACTAGTCCTAATTTAAACTAATCTAGTCCTGATTTCAGATCTACTAGTCCTAATTTAAACTAATCTAGTCCTGATTTCAGATCTACTAGTCCTAATTTAAACTAATCTAGTCCTAGTTTAAACTAATCTAGTCCTAGTTTAAACTAATCTAGTCCTAATTTAAACTAATCTAGTCCTAGTTTAAACTAATCTAGTCCTAATTTAAACTAATCTAGTCCTAGTTTAAACTAATCTAGTCCTAATTTAAACTAATCTAGTCCTAATTTAAACTAATCTAGTCCTAATTTAAACTAATCTAGTCCTAGTTTAAACTAATCTAGTCCTAATTTAAACTAATCTAGTCCTAATTTAAACTAATCTAGTCCTGATTTCAGATCTACTAGTCCTAATTTAAACTAATCTAGTCCTAGTTTAAACTAATCTAGTCCTAATTTAAACTAATCTAGTCCTAGTTTAAACTAATCTAGTCCTAATTTAAACTAATCTAGTCCTAGTTTAAACTAATCTAGTCCTAATTTAAACTAATCTAGTCCTAGTTTAAACTAATCTGGGTTCAGATGTTTCAGTATCGACCCCTGAAATGAGACATTTAATCACTTTGGGGAAGTTAACTCTCATTAGTTCAGGATGAATGTACATTAGCATCAATTAGCCTCTGTTAGCCTGAGCTAGCCCAGCCTCGGTTAGCCTGAGCTAGCCCAGCCTCGGTTAGCCTGAGCTAGCCCAGGCTGGAACTATCCAGGGAGAGAAAGTGAAGCTTCTAAATGACTCTTTTAGTCCAGTTCTTTAGAGAAACCACATCAAAGCCAGTCCTCCCTCGTTGGTCATCTAAGTTTGGCTCTTCTGCAGTGTTTGGGGAACATTCTTGAGCCACAACGTCTAAAAATAACCCACTTGAGGCAGAAATGTGGTGATTATCAGTCACAGAGTTCTGGAGTTGTGGAGTCATTCCCCGGGATTATCACCTCCCGCCTCAACTCTCCGCTGATTCATCACATGACCAAGTTTCCATCCTCTCATTGGCTGATGATTCATCACATGACCCAGTTTCCATCCTCTCATTGGCTGATGATTCATCACATGACCAAGTTTCCGTCCTCTCATTGGCTGATGATTCATCATGTGACCAAGTTTCCATCCTCTCATTGGCTCCCGGGGAGCAGAGCACTGAGTCGCCTCTGATGAGGAATAAAGCGCTGAGTCTCTGAATGAAGGAACACATGCTGCTGTTTCTATATTAGTTAGAACTGGAGGAGATTTATTTATTCATTATGCACTTCCAGAAAAAAGTGGAATGTTGAGAAAAAAGTCGAAATGTCGAGAAAAAAAAGTAGAAATGTCGGGAAAAAAAAGTTGAAATGTCGAGAAAAAAGTCAAAATTTCATGAAAAAAAAAATCGAAATGTCGAGAAAAAGTCAAAATTTCGAGAAAAAAGTTGAAATTTCGAGAAAAAAACGTCGAAATGTCGAGAAATAAAAGTCGAAATGTTGAGAAAAAGTCAAAATGTCGAGAAAAAAGTCAAAATTTCATGAAAAAAAAAAGTCGAAATGTCGAGAAAAAGTCGAAATGTCGAGAAAAAAGTCAAAATTTCGAGAAAAAAGTTGAAATTTCGAGAAAAAACGTCGAAATGTCGAGATCAAAAAGGAAAGGAAAAAGGAAGAAGAAAAGAGAAAAAAAAGAAGCAAAAAAAGAAAAAAAAAGAAGAAAAAGGTAAAACAAGGATTATCACCTCCCGCCTGAACTCTCCGCTGATTCATCACATGACCAAGTTTCCATCCTCTCATTGGCTCCCGGGGAGCAGAGCGCTGATGAGGAATAAAGCGCTGAGTCGCCTCTGAATGAAGACACACATGCTGCATGTTTCTATATTAGTTAGGACTGGGGGAGATTTATTTATTTATTATGCACTTCCAGAAAAAAGTGGAATGTTGAGAAAAAAGTCAAAATTTCAAGAAAAAAGTCGAAATTTCGAGAAAAAAGTCGAAATGTCGAGAAATAAAAGTCGAAATGTTGAGAAAAAGTCAAAATGTCGAGAAAATAGTCAAAATCTCGAGAAAAAAGTCGAAATGTCGAAAAAAAAGTCGAAATTTCGAGAAAAAAGTCGAAATGTCGAGATTAAAAAGGAAAGGAAAAAGGAAGAAGAAAAGAGAAAAAAAGAAGCAAAAAAAGAAAAAAAAAAGAAGAAAAAGGTCAAACAAGGATTATCACCTCCCGCCTGAACTCTCCGCTGATTCATCATGTGACCAAGTTTCCATCCTCTCATTGGCTGATGATTCATCACGTGACCACGTTTCCATCCTCTCATTGGCTGATGATTCATCACGTGACCAAGTTTCCATCCTCTCATTGGCTCATGATTCATCACATGACCGAGTTTCCATCCTCTCATTGGCTCCCGGGGAGCAGAGCGCTGAGTCGCCTCTGAATGAAAACACACATGCTGCTGTTTCTATATTAGGTAGAACTGGGGGAGATTTACTTATGCATTATGCACTTCCAGAAAAAAGTGGAATGTTGAGAAAAAAATGTCGAGAAAAAAGTCAAAATTTCAAGAAAAAAGTCGAAATTTCAAGAAAAAAGTCGAAATGTCGAGAAAAAAAGTTGAAATGTTGAGAAAAAAGTAAAAATTTCATGAAAAAAGTCGAAAAGTCGAGAAAAAAGTCAAAATTTTGTGAAAAAAGTGTAAATGTTGAGAAAAAGTCAAAATGTCGAGGAAATAGTCAAAATTTCGTGAAAAAAGTCGAAATTTCGAGAAAAAAAGTCGAAATGTCGAGAAAAAAAAGTTGAAATGTCGAGAAAAAAGTCAAAATTTCATGAAAAAAAAAGTCGAAATGTCGAGAAAAAAAAGTCGAAATGTTGAGAAAAAAAAGTCGAAATGTTGAGGAAAAAGTCAAAATTTCGTGAAAAAAGTTAAAATGTCAAGATTAATGTTGAAATTTCGAGAAAAAAGTCGAAATTTAGAGAAAAAAGTCGAAATGTCAAGATTAAAAAGGAAAGGAAAAAGGAAGAAGAAAAGAGAAAAAAAGAAGCAAAAAAAGAAAAGAGAAAAAAAAGAAGAAAAAGGTCAAACATTTTTGAAAAAGCTCCAGGAGCCACTAGGGCGGCGCTAAAGAGCCATCACATTTTTTGCATCAAAATGAGCATAGTTTACTATCTCAAAAACCGTAATAGCTAGCATGATGAGACTAGAATATGATGTAGTACAACGCGTCCCGGGTTTGTCAATGTTGTAATGATGTCTGTACGATAAACCGTTGCCTAGCAACAAGCGTCCAAAATAAAATTTATTTTTTTTTAAATTGAAAGTTAAATATCGCAAAAACCGTAATAACTAGCATGATGAGGTTGTACGGTGCTTTAGGGCCAATCGTTTTTTTTTTGCTTTTTAGCATCTAGCGTTGCCACGGTAACACTTTTCACTGAGAAAAGTAATGCCCATCGAAGCAGCGATGGAGACGCTTCTAATGATGTCTGACATGCATGGGTGCAACGTTGGGGTTCGGGCCGTATTAACTGCAGAAGGAATGGCATAAATTGCGGCAAAATGACACATTAATTCAAAATGTTAAAAATGGCCGACTTCCTGTTGGGTTTGGGCCATGGCTCCAAGAGACTTTTCTTTAAGTTGTGACATGATACAGGTGTGTACCGATTTTCGTGCATGTTCGTCAAACCGTATTGTGGGGCTTGAGGCACAAAGTATTCTAGGGGGCGCTGTTGAGCCGTTAGGCCACGCCCATTAATGTAAACCATTAAATATCACATTTATCACCAGGACTGGATTGGTGCAGAATTTGGTGACTTTTGGGCACGTTTAGGGGAAAAAAGATCCTCATTTAGTCGGAAGAAAAATAAAAATGGGAAAAACAACGAGAACAATTCCTACAGATACAATAATTGGATTTAATTGGATTTGAACGGGAGAAAATTAAAAAAGATTATGAAAGAAAATACAAATACACGAAGTACAGTTTGGAAAATTTTGATTCGCGCAAATTTCACTGCTATTCTGACTGTACACTGCAAAAACTATTTGTCTTATTTCTAGTTAAAATGTCTCATTTTTAGTCCAAAAATCCCTTTAAAACAAGAGTCATTACCAGAAAAATAACTTGTTATTTGACAATTTTCACTTTTTTCAAGTAAATTTTCACTTGAAATAAGTAGAAAAATCTGCCAGTGGAACAAGATTTATCTTCTCATTACAAGCAAAAAAATCTTGTTCCACTGGCAGATTTTTCTACTTATTTCAAGTGAAAATCTACTTGAAACAGGTGAAAATTGTTGTTTTTTCCAGTGATGAGTCTTGTTTTAAGTGTAATGAGATTTTTTTTTACTAAAAATGAGACATTTTAACTAGAAATAAGACAAATATTCTTGTTAAGATTTGTAGTTTTTGCAGTGTGGTTTAAACTAGTTCATGAATGAACAGAATGACAATCATTCTTTAGACTTTGTTAGGAATAATTTATGAATGTCTTTGAATCATTTTTGTGTTTTTTGTAACTGGTGACAAACACAGGAAATGATTTCATTACTTATTACTAATTATTATATCATTATTCAACATTTCATCAGACTACCACTCCCACAGGTTGTTAAAGGAAAAATAGTTAAAAAGTGTTGCTTTCATATTAAAAGAGACATTTTTCAGAAATTATTTTATGTCCTTGCAATTATTTTCTGTGTGTATTTTATACATTGGTGAAACAAAATGAAGGAGAGAAACAAAGTCATGTGTATACAGGGTAAACCAAAGAGAAATGTATCACAAAAACATAATTAATGTTCATTTTTCAATTAAAGATTTGTAAGGAATCACTTTACTCTTTTGGTGCCGGTACGTTACGGTCGGGGATCAGAGAAAAACGTTCTGTCTGGATTCATTTGTGCAAAATCTTCTTTTAAACACATTTAAAATTTGATACTTATTCACTTCGGTGGAAGTTCAAGTTTTCAACTGCAAAAACCTAATTTAAAACTAAATCCTCCAAACATCTTTAGAGCTAGCTTATATTATCAGTCTGCTAGCCATGCTGGCTGCGCTAACTAGCATTCCTGCTAAGATTCCAGGTTTAACTAGTTAGGCTATAGTGTTAACTAGTCTTAGTTTAAACCTTTCAGCTTATTAGCGTCTCTAAAAGCTCCCATATTAGCCTTCCGTATTAGCTGTCCTGCTGTAGTTTTTCTATGTTTATTTAGCATGCTAGCCATGCTAGCCATGCTAACTGCTGAAGTCCAGACTAATAAATGCTAAATCACTGAACTCTAAACAGATCAAAGCTGCAGACGTCGTCGTTCTTCTGTTTGGAGTTATTTCTGTCACTTCGTGCCATCGTTAATTTCCTGTTTGGTTTTTGTTCCCGGAGGAATTCCTGCCGTCTGGTTCTGGTTTCTAACTTTGGTTTCTGTCCTGCCGGGCCTACAGACGTCATCCTGGAGTTTATGGTAGAAGTTTGTACGTTGACCGGATGAAACCAGTTCATGCAGCTTCTCTTAACTTCTACGTAGCGTCGCCACCTTTCAGAAATAGAAATAAGTTACTCCCGATTTCAGCAGAGACGTCCCCAAAACTTCTAAACTGCATAGAAATTTATTTATTATATATGTAAAAACAAAATGCTTTGATTTAAAGGAGCTTGAGGCTCCTTATAAGAAATGAGACTCTCTAGCGCCACCCTTCACCACGACGGCCGTTGGGGGTACTGCAGCCAACAGTGAAGCCGGCACGGGAGAACGGGGAGAACGGGGAGAACGGGGAGAACGTGCATGCAGAGGGGGGAAAAGAGAGGAAGAAAGAGGAAAAAAGAGGGAAAAAGAGGGAAAAAGGGGGAAAATAAAGGAAAAAAGAGGAAAAAAAGAGAAAAAAGGGGAAAAATAGGAAAAAAGAGAAAAAAAGAGGAAAAAATTGGAAAAAAGAGGAAAAAAGACAAAAAAATAGGAAAAAAGAGGAGAAAAGAGGAAAACATTGGAAAAAAAGGAAAAAAAAGAGGAAAAAAGAGGAGAAAAAAAGAGGAAAAAAGACAAAAAAAAGAGGAAAAAAGAGGAGAAAAGAGGAAAACATTGGAAAAAAAGGAAAAAAAAGAGGAAAAAAAAGGAGAAAAAAAGAGGAAAAAACATTGGAAAAAAAGGAATAAAAGAGGAAAAAAGAGAAAAAAAGAGGAGAAAAGAGAAAAAAGGGGAAAAAAGAGGAAAAAAGAGAAAAAAAGAGGAAAACATTGGAAAAAAAGGAAAAAAAAGAGGAAAAAATACAAAAAAAGAGGAGAAAAAAAGAGTAAAAAAGACAAAAAAAGAGGAAAAAAGAGAAAAAAAGAGGAAAACATTGGAAAAAAAGGAAAAAAAGAGGAAAAAAGACAAAAAAAAGAGGAGAAAAGAGAAAAAATAGGAAAAAAGAAGAAAAAAAAGAGGAAAAAAAAAAGAAAAGCAAACAGGGAGAACGTGCATGCAGCGTCATGTGACGTCACATCCACAGCACAGCGCGGGAAATTCGGGACCGAATTGCAGCACATTTTGCAGCAACAGCCTGTTCAAGGCAAAGGAGAGATACACTAGAGGAAACATTCTTTTTGGTTTGGAACGCTTCATCTGACATTATTACTAGAAAACTTAAAATGTATACACATTTTTTTCATAAATCCTGCCACAATCCGGCCTCAAGCTCCTTTAAAGATTAAATAGCTTTTATAGCATTGAAGTAGCATGACTGTAGAGACTAGCAACCATGCTAGCAGCTGAACCAGCCTGTTATGCTACATACATCCTCATCAGCCAAGATGTAGAATATATGTCTGTGTGGCTATGTGTGTGTGTGTGTGTGTGTGTGTGTGTGTGTGTGTGTGTGTGTGTGTGTGTGTGTGTGTGTGTGTGTGTGTGTGTGTGTGTGTGTGTGTGTGTGTGTGTGTGTGTGTGTGGATTGGGCGTGGTCTGCAGAGTGGAGGATTGGGCGTGGTCTGCGGGGGAGCAGCACACAGGTGTGTCTGGTTCTGCTGATTGTGTCACACCTGTGTCCAATCAACATCTCCACCTTACCTGGGGTTATAAACAGCGGCTGGATACCAGAAAGGGGTCTGCTGGTTTGAGATAGCTTGCAGAGAGGCTATGCCCCATTGTGCCATTTTTCTGAATACTGTTTTTGCCTTCGCCTGTATGTTTTTGTGCTTTTTGGCACACAATAAAAAGCCTTACTTTTGTGGCATTCTACGCTCTGCAAGGTTTTTTTTTTACACCTCATCACCCAGGTCCAGTTTTGCCTTGTCCCCTTGTACGTGGGGAGGCCGCTCTGGTTGCTCACAGTCCCCCTGGTCAGGGTTACGACTGAAGACCACAACGGTGAATCCAGGCGGACGACAGCTGCAACCAGTTACAACGGTTGGATCGGTTGGAAGTGGCACTGGGAGCTGGTGCCCCCATCAAATGGCGATCAGCTGATGCATTGCACGACTGACCGGCAGCACCTGCGACGGCACTGGAATTTGGGTTGTATTGGCTCGCCTTTCCCCCAGACAATCCAGCGCCGTGGAGAGAGAGAACCATGCTACATGGGCAACAGCTGGAACTCTGAACTACCTGCCCAGGCGCTTGCCAGAGCACCAACCATTTCTGTAGGAAGTGCACTGGCAAGCATCCATAGTCGATAATCGACTGACGGAGGCCGCCGCCGTATATGTATGTGTGGCTATGTGTGTGTGTGTGTGTGTGTATATTTATGTATTTTTTGAGATTTTTTATTTGGGGGTTTGATAAACTGTGAGTCATAATCATCAAAATTATAACAAATAAAGGCTTGAAATATCTCACTTTGCATGTAGTGGGAAATAATATATTTGTTTCACCTTTAGTTGAATTTACTACGAATGAAGTTTTGCAAGTTATTCAAATTTTCCAACCTTCACCTGTAGATTATATTAAATAACAGAGAGTGAAACAACACATGTTGCAGTGTTTAATTAATGTTTCCTGTCCTTTGATTTGTTGGTTATTGTCAATTTGTTGTTTATGTGTGTGCGTGTGCGTGTGCGTGTGCGTGCGTGCGTGTGCGTGCGTGTGCGTGCATGCGCGTGTGTGTGTGCGTGCGTGCGTGTGAGTGCGTGCGTGCATGTGCGTGCGTGCGTGTGTGTGCGTGAGTGACATACGGAATAAACTGCGTTCAGTGTTGGTTCAATACGGAACGCAACTTTTAATTCCCAATTATGTAACAATTCCGTATTTAAGGGACGGGTGGCAACACTGATTCTAATGAAACAAGATCGTAGCGATCGCTCACACCTTGACCTGGGAACTAATATTTAGATTATTCCACAGTTGAATCACTTCCTGACAGGTTTAGATGATTCTAAACCTCAGTCCGACTCCAACATTCTCCAGAACAAGTTTATAACAACAGGAAGAGCCGAGAGACGCCCAGTTAAAGACGTTTCCCCCCGAGGACGAAGGAAGAGTTTCCTGTTCCTGGACCTGCAAACAAACACTTGGAGCTCCAGGAACACTGGGATCAGAGAGAGCTGCTGTACCAGTACTAGTACAGCTGGTACCAGTAGAACCAGTAAAGCAGCAGTAACAATAGCAGAGGTAGTATTCACATCATTATCAGTAGTAGTAGTAATAATAGTAGCATCATTATCAGTAGTAGTATCATTAGCATCATTAGCATCATTATCAGTAGTAATAATAGTAGCATCATTATCAGTAGTAGCATCATTAGCATCATTAACAGTAGTAGCATCATTAGCATCATTATCAGTAGTAGTAGTAATAATAGTAGCATCATTATCAGTAGTAGTATCATTAGCATCATTAGCATCATTAGCAGTAGTAATAATAGTAGCATCATTATCAGTAGTAGTAGTAGTAGCATCATTAGCAGTAGTAGTAGTAGTAGCATCATTAGCAGTAGTAATAATAGTAGCATCATTAGCAGTAGTAGCATCATTAACAGTAGTAGCATCATTAGCATCATTAACAGTAGCAGTAGTAATAATAATAGTAGTAGCATACTAGTAGTACATACACACACACACATAGACATACACACCTGCATGCTGCTCTGTAGTTTTTGGGGTTAGTTAGCGGTAGCGGTAGCTTAGCTCAGACTGTGATTTGGGTCGATTGCTGCTTGTGTTTTGGTTGGCTCCGTGTCGGTTTTGTGTTTTGTTTGTGGTTTTTTGTTGCAGATTTCCAGTGTTTGACGTGTGTCTCCGTGTGTTCCTGCTTCCTGGATTAGCAGTGGATGTCGTCACCCCCCCCACCCTAAAAAAAACCTCACTGGGTTTGTATGTGTATGTGTATGTATGCGTATGTGTATGTGTATGTGTGCGCGTATATATATGTATATATATTAAATATAGTAATAATGCACATATATATGCCTTAGGTTTTTACTGGCATGGTATCAATCATTAATACAAGGTAAAAAAAATAAATAAAAAAATAATAGGAGTAGCATCATTAGCAATAGTAGCATCATTAGCATCATTAGCAGTAGTAGCATCAGTAGCATCAATAGCAGTAGCAGCATCATTAGCATCATTAGCATCATTAGCAGTAGCAGCATAATTACCATCATTAGCATCATTAGCAGTAGCAGCATCATTAGCATCATTAGCAGTAGCAGCATCATTAGCATCATTAGCATCATTAGCAGTAGCAGCATAATTACCATCATTAGCATCATTAGCAGTAGCAGCATCATTAGCATCATTAGCATCATTAGCAGTAGTAGCATCATTAGCAGTAGTAGCATCAATAGCAGTGGTATCATCATTAGCATCCTTAGCAGTAGTAGCATCATTAGCCTGAAAGAAAGAAAGAAAGAAAGAAAGAAAGAAAGAAAGAAAGAAAGAAAGAAAGAAAGAAAGAAATGAGCCTGAAAAAAGAAAGAAAGAAAGAAAGAAAGAAAGAAAGAAAGAAAGAAAGAAAGAAAGAAAGAAAGAAAGAAAGAAAGAAAGAAAGAAAGAAAGAAAGAAAGAAAGAAAGAAAGAAAGTCAGTTAAACAGTTATTACACAGTCAGAACACACAGTAATATTGAAAAACTGCCAGATATTGAAGTTTATCTTGGGAATAAAAATGGGCTGATTCTTTGCATATTTGACATTTCTACAGCCATAAAATCTAAATAAATCCAGGCGGCCTTAATGTAATTACAGTCGTAAGGGTTGGCATCTGGCTGTTGCTTCCCTGCTTGAAACAACACACACACACACACACACACACACACACACACACACACACACACACACACACACACACACACACACACACACACACACACACACACACACACACACACACACACACACTAAAGCCTGGATTATGGTTCTGCGTTAAACCAATGTAGAACACACGCCGTTGCCGCGACTCCGTTGCCATGACGGCGTTGTCGTAACGCCGTTGTCGTAACGCTGTTGCTGTGACGCCGTTGCCGCTGCGTACTAGTAGTAGCATCATTAGCAATAGTAGCATCATTAGCAGTAGTATCATCATTAGCATCATTAGAAATTCAGAATCCAGTTTAAAATTTTATTACTTGCATATAAAGCCCAAAACGGCTCAGCTCCGCAGTATTTACAAGACCTGATAGTGCCTTATGTTCCTGGCAGAGCTCTCCGCTCTCAGAGTGCAGGTTTACTCGTAGTTCCTAGAGTATCTAAATGTAGATTTGGAGGGCGGGCGTTCTGCTATCAGGCACCATTACCTGCAGCATCATTAACATCATTAGCAGTAGCAGCATCATTAGTATCATTAGCAGTAGCAGCATCATTAGCATCATTAGTATCATTAGCAGTAGCAGCATCATTAGCATCATTAGTATCATTAGCAGTAGCAGCATCATTAGCATCATTAGTATCATTAGCAGTAGCAGCATCATTAGCATCATTAGCAGTAGCAGCATCATTAGCATCATTAGTATCATTAGCAGTAGCAGCATCATTAGCATCATTAGCAGTAGTAGTAGTTGTAGAACCAGCAATAGTACCAGTATAATTAGTAGTTGTACCAGTAGAGGAGCAGTAGTAGAAGTGGTAATAATAATAATAATAATAATAATAATAATAATAATAATAATAATAATAATAATAATAATAATAGTAGTAGTAGCATCATTAGCATCAGTAACAGTAGTAGAAGTGGTAATAATAATAATAATAATAATAATAATAATAATAATAATAATAATAATAATAATAATAGTAGTAGCATCATTGACGTTGCTCCACTTTTGTAATGTTTTCCAAATCTGGAAGTTTTGTGTCGGTGATTCGTGTCGTCATCATGTACTAGAATTTCACCACAAACTCATGATGTAAATACCCCCCATGATGATACTTCCTCTGCTGTAAACACACCCCTCCAATCATGATGATACTAGAATACTCCTGCCTTCACCACAGACTCATGATACTTCCTCTGTTGTAATTACCCCCCATGATGCTTCCTCCTCCGTGCTGAACACCAGTCACTCTGCAGTCCAGGACTGATTAACTCCACCTCTGATTAATCTGATGGAAACACACCCATCATACTCCTCCCCCACATCATCATACTCCCTCCTCCGTGCTGAACACCAGTCACTCTGCAGTCCAGGATTGATTAACTTCACCTCTGATTAATCTGATGGAAACACACCCATCATACTCCTCCCCCACATCATCATACTCCCCCCTCCGTGCTGAGCAGTGGGGGATGATTAATGTTGTTGCCTCATCACTTTTCTATTTCTGGAATTATTGGAATTAAACGAAGTGAGAAAAACTTTCTTCCTGTTTTTTCCTCCGGTGTAAATTACTGATGATTTAAAACTTTTCACTTTCAGTTTCAGCTGAAGTTATTAGAGGATTAGATTCATCACGTTAATGTTTCTGCCCGTAAACTTTTACTGAACCACTAACTTTTACTGGATTGTGTAAATTCTGGAAAGATCTGAGCCAGGATGATCCTGGACCTGAAACCTGGTCTAGACCAGGACCCGGGTTCCTGCTGTAGACCAGGACCTGGATCAGAGTCCAGGTCTAGACCAGGACCTGGGGGGTCTACCGGGGCACCCATGGGTGTCACAGACATTAATCCTCCATGACTTCACCGGGATCAGGTTCCTGCTGTAGACCAGATCCTGGGGGGTCCATGTGGGGGTCCATGTGGGTCTACTACTCCAGCACCCATGGGTGTCACAGACATTAATCCCCTCCATGACTTCACCGGGATCGGCACGCGCCGCCGAGGCCCCGCCCCGTCTGGTGACGTCACGGACGGACGCTCCTTATTTGGTTCGATCCGCTCTATGGGCGAGAAAAAACCTGCCCCCCCAGTAAAAACCACAGCTGAGACCCGGACCTTCAACTAGACCTGCAGAGACCCGGACAGACCCACCAGACCCCCGGACCCACGGATTAGACCCACAGAGACCCGGACCTGGTCCAGACCCACAAGATCCGAGATCTGGACGGGAGAAAATCAGCCTCCCCAGTAAAAACCACAGCACAGAGACCCGGACCTGGTGCAGACCTGGTCCAGACCCACGGATCCCAGACCCACCAGACCCGGACCTTCAGACCTCCGGACCTGGTCCAGACCTGCAGCCAGACCCACGGATCCGAGATCTGGGCGAGGAAAACCACCTCCCCAGTAAAACTGAGACCCGGACCTGGTCCAGACGCACAGATCAGACCCATAGATCCGGATCATTACTCATTCAGACCCACGGATCCGGACCTTTATTCAGACTCACGGATCGGGATTTTCAGTCAAACCCCGGACCCCCAGGATCCGGATCATGAGTTTTACGCAGGAGATGAGCGGGTCCAAGTGGATCCTTCTGGTGCTGCTGTTTGCGCGCTGCGCGTCCGGTAAGTCCTGGTCCCGGTCCCGGTTCCATGTGCACCCCAGAAACCTTAAGTTAGTTTAGTTATTTAATCTTTATTTCGGTTAATTATAAGCATACAAATCCAAACCCGTTTCTGGTCCGTCATTAAATCATGAATCCGTGATTACAGCAACCGGGAAACCAGAGTGACGCCATCAGGTCCTGGTCCTGGTCCCATCTGCACTCAAGAAACCTTAGTTAGTTCAGTTATTTAATCTTCGTCATTAAATCATGAATCCGTGATTACAGGAATTACCAGAACCAGAGTGACGTCATTGTATTTGTGTTAATAAGTGAGTGACACATTAGTTTATTTACTGTACATTTATTTATTTACTGCTGCTACTTTTTAAATCTGGGTTTTAATCTGGAACAGAGATTGAAAAAACCGGAGTTAAATTCCTGTCGGGAAAATGTTTCAACTTGCTGATTCTGATCAGGTCTTAGGTCTAAATCCAGGTCCAGGTCCAGGTTTAAATCCAGGTTAAATCCAGGTCTAAATCCAGGTCCTGGTTCAGGTCCTGGTTCAGGTCTAGGTCTAAATCCAGGTCCAGGTCTAGGTGCGGTTTCAGGTCCAGGTTCAGGTTTCAGTTAAGTTTAGTTTTTTATTTATCAATATAAGACAAATTGAACAATAAATGTAAAAACATTGAAATAACATGAAGGAAAAGAAGAAGTTTCTATAGAATCATTTCCTTATATGAATAAAAACACAACAAAATCTACACAAGGAGAGTAAAAAACTAAAAACACAAAAGAAAATGTAAATCATAATAAACACTACAAAGATGAAACAATAAGAAAGTTCTTTAAATGTTTTTTGAATATTGGCAAGGTGATGATTTAAGAGATTTATGGAGTGAATTCCACAAGTGATGAAAGATTGATGTTTAATGTTCTACTAAACGCTAAATTAAAATCATCTTTGAGCTTTGTGGCAAAAGAATGAATATCAGAACTAACACAAAATAAATTATGAAAAGAAGAAGGAAGATCTTGGTCCAGGTCCAGGTTTAAATCCAGGTTCAGGTCCAGGACCTGGTCTAGACGATCCCTCAAATTAATAAGTGGTTTGTTTTATTCCGTGAAACTTTCCGACGTTCCATTTTAGAGCTTCTAAAAGATCAAATCAAATCAAACTTTCATGCATAGAAGCAGCACAAAGTGCTTTACATAAAAACATAAACTTATTAATGCCCTGAGATAAATGTGTGTCTGAAAATAATATAGACATGTTACAAAACATGAGCGTTTTTATGTAAGAGCTTTATTTATATCCGTCTAGATTAGATTAGACTTTATTGTCCCAACGGTGACAGAAATTCCTCCGTGACAGGTTTCTAACAAACACATTCACACGTTCCCATCAAGACTCGTTACAATAGAAAACGAATAAATACTTTAAAAATACATTAAAAAGAAAGAAAACAGTAAATAAGTTAGAACAGACACGACTCTCTTAATCCTCCGTTGTTGTTGGAATCTGCACGAGTCGTCAATGTTTCTACTTCTGTACCTTTATGTCCCCGTTAGCCGTTACCAGGGGCGAAAATCCCGTTTCATAGTTGGGGGGGACAATAAACAGTAAGATTTTAGAGAATCAATCCAGGGGGGGACAAGGAATAAAAGTTTGATCCTTCCTTTAATACAGCATTTTGACATTTCCATCTCTATCTCAAACAGGCAGAAGAGCTTTCTTAGAGCAATAAAAACAATGGTATTAGGTGAAGGTGCAATAATACACACATCTGACATAATACACTGATACAAAAACACACAATCTGTACAAGAATATCTGTCTGATTTCTAGTTACAATGTCTCATTTTTAGTTAAAAAAATCTCATTACACTTAAAACAAGACTCATCAGTGGAAAAAACAACAATTTTCACCTGTTTCAAGTAAATTTTCACTTGAAATATGTAGAAAAATCTGCCAGTGGAACAAGATTTTTTTGCTTGTAATGAGAGGATAAGTCTTGTTCCACTGGCAGATTTTTCTACTTATTTCAAGTGAAAATGTACTTGAAACAGGTGAAAATTGTTGTTTTTTTCCAGTGATGACTCTTGTTTTAAGTGGAATGAGATTTTACTGTTTATTATTATTTTCGATTTCGGTTTGGGCCACAAATGTTCATGTTGGTGCATCACTACTAAATACTACTGCATTGTTCCAAAATTATTAATTCTGTCTCAGATTATTCTAGGGGGGGACAGCTTTACTAATGGGGGGGACTTGTCCCCCCTGGGATTTTCGCCCCTGGCCGTTACGCTCACCTGTAGCTGTTGTAGCTCCTCCAGCCACCAGGGGGCGGTGTGGGCTAGTTCCTGTAGCTGTTGTAGCTCCTCCAGCCACCAGGGGGCGGTGTGGGCTAGTTCCTGTAGCTGCTGTAGCTCCTCCAGCCACCAGGGGGCAGTGTGGGCTAGTTCCTGTAGCCGCGCTGCTAGCAGCTCAGCTTCCTGTTTTTACCTCCGATGTTAACTGTTAAATGTTGAACATCTGTAACTTTTACTGAAGTTACAGGATCTGTCTTTCTACACGACTGTAACGCAACAAAGAAGAAGTTGTTGCTCAAAGTACAGAGAAGGATATGTACTGCTAGCATAGGTGACCGCTAGTGATGCACCGATTGTTCGGTAACGGAATTGTTCGGCCGAAAATGGCAAAAAAACACTTTCAGTGTTCGGTGGAATAAGTGGGAAAAAAACCGAACAATTAATAACGTTGTAAAATAAGGAAATAGACTGGCCGCTCCGTAACTGTTGCACCACAAACATAAATCGTTGGCCAACCAAAAAGTAACCACATAAGAATTTTACCAACATTCACCAGCAGGTGGAACCAAAACAACATCATGCTGGGAATTAAAACATGTTCAGTTTTTTATGTTCAATAAATATTTTCTACCTTGTAATTTTGTAAAAGATTCTTTTCTTTTAAAAGCCTAAATCAAATGTATTTGATTTATGCAATGGTGAAAAAATTGGCAAAATAAATGAAAAACTGCTGAAGAACCATGTTCGGTATTCGGCCAAGTGTTTATTATTATTTTCGCTTTCGGCCACAAATTTTCATTTCGGTGCATTACTAGTTACCGCTAATGTTACGACCGATGTTACGGCTGAGTTTACGACTGATGTTACGACATCTGTAATGTGTCCAAATCTTTCAAGTTTTCCTGTTTGCCGACGACACAAACCTGTTCTGGTAACAATCTGAACAGCTGTGGATCAGCGGAAACAGTTAGACGTTTTCAAACATTGGTTCAGTGTTAATAAATTGTCATTAAATGTAAATAAAACTAAATATATATTCTTTGCTAATCATAAAGTCAGTAAAATGGTTCAAATCCAGATAGATAAAAAGAAACGGACGATGTTGTGACTGATGTTACGATTGAGGTCGAGTTCTGTGGGACGTACGTCGTTTGTTTTTCATTATAAGCTTTATCTTCATCTTCATCGTCACGGCCTCGTCCTCCTCGTTCCAGCTGTTAAATTGATTCAGATGTTGATCCAGAGTTTCCTCTGTCGTCAGGATCGTATCCACGGGCTGAAAACGTCACCTGGAAGTCGACCAACTTTAAAACCGTCCTGACCTGGGGACCCGAACCCACGCCGGACTACACCTACACCGTGGAGTTCTACGCGTGAGTACCGGCCCGTTCCCCCAACGCCTGGTATAACAGGTGCAGTTTACCTGAGGATACACCTGAGGATACACCTGGGACAGAGGTGGAACAGCAGTAAGGACGGAGGTGTAACAGAGAGTAACACGTTGTTGTGCTGCTGTTTTCTCTTGGGAGCTAGTGACAAAGGCCACAACCATGGTAGTGACCAAGGTGTAACAGAGTAGTGATAGTGCTAGTAACAGAGGTGTAACAGATGTTACAGGTGTGACAGAGTTTTTAACTCTGTAGTGAAAGAGGTGTTACAGAAGTAGTACCAGTGGTGGTAACACAGGTGTAACAGCGGTAGTTATAGCCATGTATGTGATAGTAACGGAGGTGTAACAGGGGTGTGACAGAGGTTTAATAGAGAGTAACATGTCGTTCGGCGGCTGTTTTCTCAACCATGGTAGTGACCAAGGTGTAACAGAGTAGTGATAGTGCCAGTAACAGGCGTGTGACAAGGTATAACAGTGGTAGTGAAAGAGGTGTTACAGAAGTGGTAACACAGGTGTAACAGCGGTAGTTATAGCCATGTATGTGATAGTGACAGAGGTGTAACAGAGTTAGTAACAGAGGTGTAACAGAGGTGTAACAGCAGTAGTGACAGAGGTGTAACAGAGCAGTGATAGTGCTAGTAAGAAAGGTGGTGAAGGGATGTGACGGTAGAAACAAAGGTGTAGCAGTGGTCGTAAAAAAGGTGTGGCGGGGATGCTAGTCGGGGTGTAATTGAGGTTGGAACAGCAACGCTAGTGGCAGAGGTGGCTTCAGGTTTAGTTGTTTAAATGATTATTTTTATGTTTATTTATGTATTTATCCTTATACCTTATTATTCACAACAGAGATAGCAACAGAGGTGTAAAAGTGGTAGAAATAGGTGTAACACATGTGTAACAGACAGTGATAATGGTGTGACGGAGGCAGTGATGGAGGTGTAACACAGTTAGCAACTGGTGTAACAATAATACCGTATTGTCCCGAATATAAGACGGTGTTTTTTACATTGAAATAAGAATGAAAAAGTGGGTCGTCTTACATTCGGGGTCTAGACGTTATACCCATTTACACCACTAGATGGCGCCAGATATCTTTAAAGCCAATGCTGAATTTAATTCCCCAGGACAAAGGAACCCCTGCATGAAGAAGAAAAATAAAAAATAGCAGTAAGAAAGAAAAGACAAGGAAATAACAGAAGAGATAACAGAAAATGGTGAAACGTAGCGACAATCTGGAGAAAAGTGGGTGGAAGAAGTTATGATGCAAACTTCAAGATCATGATTTGAATGAAAATTTGAATAAATAAATAGATTTGAATAAAAAAGTCTTTTTTCAAATTTGAGTCTTGAAAAAGAGGGGGTCGTCTTACAATCAGGGTCGTCTTATATTCGGGCCAATACGGTAGTCACATAGTTGTAACAGATGGCAGAGTGACAGGCATGACTGAGGAGTAACGAAGATGAAACAGTGGTAGGGACAGGTGTGTTACAGGAAGTGACATACGTGTGGCAGAGTTAGTGACAGAGATGTAACAGAGGTTTAGAACCGCTGTGTGACAGAGTTTTGAATAGCTACTGAACAGCCAAAGTGTAATCACTGCAAACTCCCTGCAGACGATATCACTGGAAACTGTGGAACCGTCACCATGGAAACGTGGCATCTATTAACTGAGGAGTTCCACAAAGCTCTGTATGAAAACCTCGGCTTATTTAACATGATGAACCTCAGCCCAATCTGGTGTTAATTAGTATAAATGTCAGTGTATATGCAGATGACACTCTGGTTTATATTCCCATCAATATTCCAGTGATCTCAGGACGACAGAGTTAAAGGTTCATCTAGATCAGGGATCAGCAACCCGCGGCTCTTTAGCGCCGCCCTAGTGGCTCCTGGAGCTTTTTCAAAAATGTTTGACCTTTTTTTTCCTTTTTTTCTCTTTTTTTTTTCCTTTTTTTCTTCTTTTTTCTTTTTTTTCTTTTTTTTCTTCTTTTTTTCCTTTTCTTTTCTTTTTTTCTTCCCTTTTCCTTTCCCTTATAATCTCGACATTCTCAACGTTTAGACTTTTTTCTCGAAGTGCATAATGAAAAAAAAATCTTCCTCCTCTAAAATATTATTTTATTTTTTCTCCTGCCCTGATTCTCTTCCATAGATTCGTGTAACAAAAAGAGTCATGTGGAAAGACATTAGCAGCTACATTAGCAGCTACATTAGCAGTTACATTAGCAGCTACATTAGCAGCCACATTAGCAGCTACATTAGCAGCTACATTAGCAGCTACATTAGCAGCTACATTAGCAGCCACATTAGCAGCTACATTAGCAGCTATATTAGCAGATACATTAGCAGCTACATTAGCAGGTACATTAGCAGGTACATTAGCAGCTACATTAGCAGATACATTAGCAGCTACATTAGCAGCTACACCAGTTCTAACTAATATAGAAACATGCAGCATGAGTTTCTTCATTCTAATTCTGATACAAGACTTTTCATTTTTTGCGGCTCCAGACATATTAGTTTTTTGTGTTTTCTGTCCAATATGGATCTAAAACATGTTGGGTTGAAACCGCTGGTCTAGACTGTTTGGATTTCAATGACTGATTCATCTTCTCCAGTCTTGGTTGGTCATCGGTGTTTCTGATCTCTGCAGGATCGGCGGGAACAAACAGAGGAACCACCACTGCACGCGCTCCAGCCAGACGTCATGTGACCTGTCGGCCTCCATGACCGACGTGCAGAGCTGCTACCGGGCCGACATCGTGTCGGAGCCGCCGCTGGGGGCCACGTCGGACCTGGTGGAGTTTCCCCACACCACCACGTCCACGTTCTGCCCGTATAAAGAGAGTAAGTTCCTAACGTTCTGCCCTTATAAAGAGAGTAAGTCCCTAAAGAACCTGGTGGAGTTTCCCCACACCACCACGTCCACGTTCTGCCCGTATAAAGAGAGTAAGTTCCTAAAGAACCTGGTGGAGTTTCCCCACACCACCACGTCCACGTTCTGCCCGTATAAAGAGAGTAAGTTCCTAAAGAACCTGGTGGAGTTTCCCCACACCACCACGTCCACGTTCTGCCCCTATAAAGAGAGTAAGTTCCTAACGTTCTGCCCTACAAGTTCCTAACGTTCTCTAACGAGACCTGGTGGAGTTTCCCCACACCACCACGTCCACGTTCTGCCCCTATAAAGAGAGTAAGTTCCTAACGTTCTGCCCTTATAAAGAGAGTAAGTTCCTAAAGAACCTGGTGGAGTTTCCCCACACCACCACGTCCACGTTCTGCCCTTATAAAGAGAGTAAGTTCCTAAAGTTCTGCTCCTACAAGTTCCTAACGTTCTACAAAGAGAGTAAGTTCCTAACGTTCTGCCTCTACAAGTTCCTAACGTTCTACAAAGAGAGTAAGTTCCTAACGTTCTGCCCGTATAAAGAGAGTAAGTTCCTAAAGTTCTGCCCTACAAGTTCCTAATGTTCTCTAACGAGACCTGGTGGAGTTTCCCCACACCACCACGTCCACGTTCTGCCCCTATAAAGAGAGTAAGTTCCTAAAGTTCTGCTCCTACAAGTTCCTAACGTACGAAAAAAAACGTACGAAAAAAACGTACGAAAAAAACGTACGAAAAAAACTTACGAAAAAACTTACGAAAAAACATACGAAAAAAAACATACGAAAAAACGTACGAAAAAACGTACGAAAGAAACTTACGAAAAAAACGTGCGAAAAAAAACGTACGAAAAAAAAACGAAAAAAACATACGAAAAAAACGTACGGAAAAACGTACGAAAAAAAACGTACGAAAAAACGTACGAAAAAACACACGAAAAAAAATGTACGAAAAAACGTACAAAAGAAACGTACGAAAAAAAACGTACGAAAAAAACATACGAAAAAAAACGTACGGAAAAAAACTTACGAAAAAACACAAGAAAAAAAATGTACGAAAAAACGTACGAAAGAAACGTACGAAAAAAACGTACGAAAGAAACGTACGAAAAAAAACGTACGAAAAATACGTACGAAAAAACTTACGGAAAAAACGTGCGAAAAAAAACGTACGAAAAAGAAAACGAAAAAAATGTACGAAAAAAACGTACGAAAAAAAACTAACAAAAAACGTACGAAAAAACGTACGAAAAAAAACGAACAAAAAACGTACGAAAAAAGAGTAAGTTCCTAACGTTCTGCCCTTATAAAGAGAGTAAGTCCCTAAAGTTCTGCTCCTACGAGTTCCTAACGTTCTGCCCTACAAAGAGAGTAAGTTCCTAATGTTCTGCAAAGAGAGTAAGTTCCTAATGTTCTGCCCTACAAGTTCCTACCGTTCTGCCCTTACAAAGAGAGTAAGTTCATAAAGTTCTGCCCTACAAGTTCCTAATGTTCTACAAAGAGAGTAAGTTCCTAATGTTCTACAAAGAGAGTAAGTTCCTAACGTTCTACAAAGAGAGTAAGTTCCTAACGTTCTACAAAGAGAGTAAGTTCCTAACGTTCTACAAAGAGAGTAAGTTCCTAACGTTCTACAAAGAGAGTAAGTTCCTAACGTTCTACCCCTACAAGTTCCTAACGTTCTGCTCCTACAAAGAGAGTAAGTTCCTGGAACCAGTAGCTGCTTCTTCAACCACAACATTCCAGGATAATTCCAGGTTTCTTTCCTCAGCGAGGAGGTTTTTGGACAGAGTTGGTTAATTACCGACGTCAGGGGAGACAGAAGAGTCATGGACGGTTTTTACCCAAACATGGGTTTATATAAAGCAAGGCAAGTTTATTTATAGCACAATTCAACACAAGGTCATTCAAAGTGTTTTACATCAACATTAAAAGTGGCAAGACGCAATTAAACAGTAAATAACAAATTAAATGAAATAAAATCTCAAAACATCTCATTCTTAGACTGGCAGGAATTATGTTTCTATACGGTCGAAACGAAGACCGGTTCAAATACTTTATCATCGGTTGGTAAAACCGAGTATCATCTGCATAAAAGTGAACGTTTAAATCTGCTGAAAAACATAAAGTTTGGTGAGTTTTAACTGATCTTTCCTGCAGAGTTTTGACTGATCTTTCCTGATCTTTCCAGCAGAGTTTTGACTGATCTTTCCTGATCTTTCCAGCAGAGTTTTGACTGATCTTTCCTGATCTTTCCAGCAGAGTTTTAACTGATCTTTCCTGATTTTTCCAGCAGAGTTTTAACTGATTTTTCCTGATCTTTCCAGCAGAGTTTTGACTGATCTTTCCTGATCTTTCCAGCAGAGTTTTGACTGATCTTTCCTGATCTTTCCAGCAGAGTTTTAACTGATCTTTCCTGATTTTTCCAGCAGAGTTTTAACTGATTTTTCCTGATCTTTCCAGCAGAGTTTTGACTGATCTTTCCTGATCTTTCCAGCAGAGTTTTGACTGATCTTTCCTGATCTTTCCAGCAGAGTTTTGACTGATCTTTCCTGATCTTTCCAGCAGAGTTTTGACTGATCTTTCCTGATATTTCCTGATCTTTCCATCAGAGTTTTGACTGATCTTTCCTGATCTTTCCTGATCTTTCCTGATCTTTCCTGATTTTTTCCAGCAGAATACTATAGTTTACTAATTCATGAAACAATTGTAACTGAAGGAATAATGGATTTGTTGGATCTATATGGTTTTCTACTAATTATTCTTATGGCTCTTTTTTGCTAAATGAAAATTGACTGAATATAAATGTTTTACAGGCTTTTATTTCCCCAAACTTCAACACAGTAGGTCAGATATGGAACAATCAGAGTGTTATATAAATGTACAATGCTTTGTTGTCCAATGAATCCTTTACTTTGTGTAACAGAGCAATTGTTTTTGATATTTTTATCTTTGTATAATTGATATGTGATTTCCAATTCAGATTCTCATCCAGCATGACACCCAAAAACTCTGTTTCCTTTACTCTATTAATTTCAATACCATCTATATTAATTGAAGTGTCTGTTTCTCTTTTTCTGTTACTAAATATCATGAAGTTTGTTTTTTCAAGATTCACTGATAATTTATTTACCTCAAACCATGTTTTTATTTTTTTAAATTCCTTTTTAACCACATTCAACACATGTGTTAAATCTTCCCCAGAATAACATAAAGTAGTGTCGTCTGCAAACAAAATACATTTGAGCAGTTTGGAAACACAAACAAAATCATTAATATACAAAATAAACAGTTTTGATCCGAGTACCGACCCCTGAGGAACGCCACACTTAATAAATTGTGATTCAGATTTGACATTATTTATCTGCACATACTGCTTTCTATTCTCTAAGTAGCTTGAGACCCATTGATGTGCCACCGCTCTGATACCGTATTTGCTCAGTTTTTTAGAAGTATGGTATGATTTATGCTATCAAAGGCTTTTTTCAGGTTCCTGATCTTTCCTGATCTTTCCTGATCTTTCCATCAGAGTTTTGACTGATCTTTCCTGATCTTTCCTGCAGAGTTTTAACTGATCTTTCCTGATCTTTCCTGCAGAGTTTTGACTGATCTTTCCTGATCTTTCCAGCAGAGTTTTGACTGATCTTTCCTGATCTTTCCTGATTTTTCCAGCAGTTTTGACTGATCTTTCCTGATCTTTCCTGATCTTTCCATCAGATTTTTGACTGATCTTTCCTGATTTTTCCAGCAGAGTTTTGACTGATATTTCCTGATCCTTCTACCAGAGTTTTGACTGATCTTTCCTGATTTTTCCATCAGAGTTTTGACTGATCTTTCCTGATTTTTCCAGCCGAGTTTTGACTGATCTTTGCTGATCTTTCCAGCAGATTTTTGACTGATCTTTCCTGATCTTTCCAGCAGAGTTTTGACTGATCTTTCCTGATTTTTCCAGCCGAGTTTTGACTGATCTTTGCTGATCTTTCCTGCAGAGTTTTGACTGATCTTTCCTGATCTTTCCTGATCTTTCCATCAGATTTTTGACTGATCTTTCCTGATTTTTCCAGCAGAGTTTTGACTGATATTTCCTGATCTTTCCTGCAGAGTTTTGACTGATCTTTCCTGATCTTTCCAGCAGAGTTTTAACTGATTTGTCCTGATTTGTCCCTGTCTCCTCAGCCGACATCGGCCGTCCCGACTTCGAGCTCCGGATGAGCGAGGACAAGTCGTTAACGACGCTGGTCGTTAGCGACCCGCTAACCGCTCTGTTCTCGGACCGACGGCAGCTCAACGTCCGGGACGTGTTCGGAGAAAAGCTGCAGTACAAGGTCACGTACCGGAAGAACCGGAGCACCGGCACGGTGAGAACCCACCCACGTTAGTGAGGCCCCGCCCCCTTTACTCAGGCCCCGCCCACTCCCGTAAGGCCCCGCCCACATTAGTCAGGCCCCGCCCCCTTTACCCAGGCCCGCCCCAGGTTTCTCCCCCCCTTATGATCCAGGTCCAGGTTTCTTCCCTTAGTCAAGGGGCGACTTTATAAAAAGCCTCCGGAATTTTAGGGCTGTTGTCATCTTGAATTATTTAGCTGGTGACCACTAGAGGCGCTAGAATATTCAAGTTCTCCATTCAGGCATATGGTCAGTTTTGGTCAACGTGTACAATTTATATCCATAATTGTCAACATTAAAACATTGTATATCTAAGGAAATAGATAAAACAATAGTAAAAAAGCCTTTATGAATCATTTTGTAATATTTTAGCCAATATTGGATACTAAATATCACTTTTTATAGACGTTTTTGACACAGGATTTCATAGAAAATGTGTTTCACTGCAAAAAAAAAAAAAAGAGAAAAAAGATGCTTATTATGTGTGTGTTAGAAACACCTATAAAAAAGTCATATTTTTTAACCAATATTGGACAAAATATAGCAATACAATTAAAAAAAATGTTTTTCAATTGATGTTTTATCCATTTCCCTAAATATAAAATGTTGAACATTGCAGATTTTGCATAAACTGTACATTTGGACCATTATTGTGACCATATGCATGAATTGAGTATTTGAATGTTACAGCGCCTCCAGTGGTCACCAGCAAAACAATCCAAGATGAAACACCCTATTATTCCTCCTAGGGGTTCCTTCTAACAAAAACATAAGGTTTAACTTTACCCAGAAGCGTGAGCAGTTACCAATCTTAGGGTTTGACCCCTGACTATCTCCTAAAGGGGAGTTTTTACCTGCGGTTGTTTATGTAATAATGGGTCAGAGTTTAGAGTTTAGAGTTTATTCTGATCCCCATCAGCTCCAGCTAAACTGCAGCTTTTCCTCCTGGATCTGACACATAAAACACAGAACTTTACTACACGACATTAAAACCAAACCTAAAGAGGTAGCATATAAAAAAAAGGAAAAAACAGAAAATAAAGAAACAAATAATAAAAAGCAATTCCATTTAACATTTAGATATAAATAAAAACAATACAAATTCATACATTTTATAACATCAACAAATTGAAACCATGTATAGTTATCATAGTTTGCACCAATAACCATTTTTAATAAATATTCATTTATATATATATATATATATATATATATATATATATATATATATATATATATATATATATATATATATATATATATATATATATATATATAAATGAATATTCATTTATATATATATATATATAAATGAATATTTATATATATATATATATATATATATATATATATATATATATATATATATATATATATATATATACATATATATATATATATATATATATATATATATGTATATATATATGTACACACATACCCATATACTATCTACATTATCTATTTATTTCATAATTAAATACGTTTTATATATATAGATATATATATATATTCAAGAGATGTTTCTATACTGACAATTTGAATTATTTTATGTTAATATGTTATTTTTATGTTATTATGTTAATAGTTTAAAGAGTTACGGAAGAGGTTTCCATGCAGACGCAGCTCTGAACTTCACTGTTCTTTTACCAGAGTTTGTCTTTATTATCTTTATTTTTTTGTATAGAACTTGTGGGTTTTTGGATACATTTCTTACCAATATGAATAAAGAATAAAGTAATCTTTCTCTTACCATTAACCAGCTGAGATTTAATATGCATTTGAACTACATTTGTTCTGAAATCCCGACCCAGGACCAACGAGCTGCTCTATTTTAACTCTTTGGAGTTTATTGATCACGTCTGCTGTGGCGTTAGGGTTAGGTTAGTGTTACAGCCCACAACATTAAAGCTAGTTAGGGTTAGGGTTAGGTTAGTGTTACAGTCCACAACATTAAAGCTTGTTAGGGTTAGGGTTAGGTTAGTGTTACAGTCCACAACATTAAAGCTTGTTAGGGTTAGGGTTAGGTTAGTGTTACAGTCCACAACATTAAAGCTTGTTAGGGTTAGGGTTAGTGTTAGTGTTACAGTCCACAACATTAAAGCTTGTTAGGGTTAGGGTTAGGTTAGTGTTACAGTCCACAACATTAAAGCTTGTTAGGGTTAGGGTTAGGTTAGTGTTACAGTCCACAACATTAAAGCTTGTTAGGGTTAGGGTTAGGTTAGTGTTACAGTCCACAACATTAAAGCTTGTTAGGGTTAGGGTTAGTGTTAGTGTTACAGTCCACAACATTAAAGCTTGTTAGGGTTAGGGTTAGTGTTAGTGTTACAGTCCACAACATTAAAGCTTGTTAGGGTTAGGGTTAGGTTAGTGTTACAGTCCACAACATTAAAGCTTGTTAGGGTTAGGGTTAGGTTAGTGTTACAGTCCACAACATTAAAGCTTGTTAGGGTTAGGGTTAGGTTAGTGTTACAGTCCACAACATTAAAGCTTGTTAGGGTTAGGGTTAGGTTAGTGTTACAGTCCACAACATTAAAGCTTGTTAGGGTTAGGGTTAGGTTAGTGTTACAGTCCACAACATTAAAGCTTGTTAGGGTTAGGGTTAGGTTAGTGTTACAGTCCACAACATTAAAGCTTGTTAGGGTTAGGGTTAGGTTAGTGTTACAGTCCACAACATTAAAGCTTGTTAGGGTTAGGGTTAGGTTAGTGTTACAGTCCACAACATTAAAGCTTGTTAGGGTTAGGGTTAGGTTAGTGTTACAGTCCACAACATTAAAGCTTGTTAGGGTTAGGGTTAGTGTTAGTGTTACAGTCCACAACATTAAAGCTTGTTAGGGTTAGGGTTAGGTTAGTGTTACAGTCCACAACATTAAAGCTTGTTAGGGTTAGGGTTAGGTTAGTGTTACAGTCCACAACATTAAAGCTTGTTAGGGTTAGGGTTAGGTTAGTGTTAGAGTCCACAACATTAAAGCTTGTTAGGGTTAGGGTTAGGTTAGTGTTACAGTCCACAACATTAAAGCTTGTTAGGGTTAGGGTTAGGTTAGTGTTACAGTCCACAACATTAAAGCTTGTTAGGGTTAGGGTTAGGTTAGTGTTACAGTCCACAACATTAAAGCTTGTTAGGGTTAGGGTTAGTGTTAGTGTTACAGTCCACAACATTAAAGCTGGTTTCTAATTGAACTGGTTTTAGTGATGAATATGTCCTGCATGTTCTAACGACAGAGATGCATCTTCCCATTTTACTAAACATTTGATGTGTTTTCCATGAGAGTTTGTCATCTATGATGCCAGCAGTTTGGTCTCTGGAACTTGATACAAACCTCTCTGATTATTAGGATTATTTTACTGATGTTTTTATTATAGCCAATTACCAACAGTTTGTTTTAAAAACCTTCAAAACAAGTTTGTTCTTGTTTCCCAGTCCACAACTGCTGTTAAATATTCTCTTAGAACGGAATTTAACTCATTCATAGTGAATGCTTTTAATTTAAGGGTCGTGTTCTGGTCCAGGGTCTGGTCCAGACCCTGGACCAGACCCTGGACCAGGACCAGGACCTGGACCAGGACCAGGACCTGGACCAGGACCTGGACCAGGGTGTCCTGTAGTTCTCTGGTCTTCCTCTCCTCACCAGAACCCAGACCCGGTAGTTCCTGGTCCTCTACTGCCCCCTGGGGGTCCTGGTTCTGGTCCTGGTCCCGGTCCTGGTCCTGGTCCTCTACTGCCCCCCGGTGGTCAGAGACGGAGTTACTTCTTGGTCAAGACAGTTTTAGCCAAATCTTTTTTTCATTAAATTTTGTTTTGCTTTTCACATTATATACAGTCTACGTTACAAATAACAAGACAAGTTTGAATAAACTTACTTATAAAACACACATACCTACTTTAATAACTATTCAATACATTGATATAATACTCAATTATATGTATATATAAATATAGAAAAAAAAACAATCAAGGCAAACGAAAGAAAACAAACTCCAGCATTTAGTTGTTACTATGAATGTTTGTAATAATAGAAGTAATTATAATGTATATATTATCATTACTTTACTATATACAATATAATAGAGAATAATAAACAGCAATGATATAACAAGATACTTTATTAACTATATAAGAGTAGATATTATAGATACTGGTTCATATATTTACCTTCAATTATATACATAAAAATCACTATAAATCAATATATATTAATAGAGATAATGATACATGTACAGTCGACCTGATGGGATGTTTTTCTGGATTTAAGGACAAAACATTACACAATTCAACGAAGATAATGATAAATAAATAACTGAAAACTATTTTAAGTAATTAAGTATTAAAGCTACACATTATAAATTAAAAAAGGAATAAAAAGGAAAAAAAAAAACAAAGCAAAACAAAAAAAAAATTCAAAAGAAGTCGTTCATTTTTAGTGAGACCAGATCAGACCAGCGCCCCCTAGTGGCCTGGAGCTGCTCTGTCCTCCAGACCAGTTCTGACCTCTGACCCCCCTCTGGTCTCTGTCCCCCCAGAAGGTCCAGACCTCCCAGACCAGTTCTGACCTCTGACCCCCGTTGGGTTTCCCCCCAGAAGGTCCAGACCTCCCAGACCAGTTCTGACCCCTGACCCCCCTCTGGTCTCTGTCCCCCCAGAAGGTCCAGACCTCCCCCAGCAGCCTGATCCAGCTCCAGAACCTGGACCCGGGTGAGAGCTACTGCTTCTCCGTCCAGGCTTTCATCCCCGACCGGACCGGAGAGAAACAGCTGAGTGAGATGAGCAGCACCAAGTGTTCCCACGACGACCACCAGTCCCTCTTTAAAGGTGAATCTAGTCCTGGTCCTGGTCCTGGACCCAGAACTAAACCCAGACCCAGACCTAGACCTGAACCTAGACCTGAACCTAGACCTAAACCTGGTCCTGGTCCGGGTCCTGGTTTAACCATTCAAAAGTTATAGCAGAAAGTAGGAACTATCAAATATGGACCAATCATCTCCTGATACTAACTCCTAATGCTAACTCATGATGCTAACTCATGATGCTAACTCATGATGCTAATTCATGATGCTAACTCATGATGCTAACTCCTGATGCTAACTCATGATGCTAACTCCTGATGCTAACTCATGATGCTAACTTATAATGCTAACTCGTAATGCTAACTCATGATGTTAACTCATGATGCTAACTCCTAATGCTAACTCCCGATGCTAACTCCTGATGCTAACTCCTAATCCTAACTCCTAATGCTAACTCAAGATGCTAACTCATGATTCTAACTCCTAATGCTAACTCCTGATGCTAACTCCTGATGCTAACTCATAATGCTAACTCCTAATGCTAACTCATGATGCTAACTCCTAATGCTAACTCCTAATGCTAACTCATGATGCTAACTCCTAATGCTAACTCATGATGCTAACTCCTAATGCTAACTCATGATGCTAACTCATGATGTTAACTCCTAATGCTAACTCATGATGTTAACTCCTAATGCTAACTCATGATGCTAACTCATGATGCTAACTCATGATGCTAACTCATGATGCTAACTCCTGATGCTAACTCATAATGCTAACTCATAATGCTAACTCATAATGCTAACTCATGATGCTAACTCATGATGCTAAATCCTAATGCTAACTCATGATGCTAACTCATGATGCTAACTCCTAATGCTAACTCATGATGCTAACTCATGATGCTAAATCCTAATGCTAACTCATGATGCTAACTCATGATGCTAACTCCTAATGCTAACTCATGATGCTAACTCATGATGCTAACTCCTAATGCTAACTCATGATGCTAACTCAGGATGCTAACTCATAATCCTAACTCATGATGCTAACTCATAATGCTAACTCATGATGCTAAATCCTAATGCTAACTCATGATGCTAACTCATTATGAGAAGAAGGGGCGGGGTTAATTAAGGCCAATAAAGCTCAATGACTCTAAACCTGAGTCCGATGACTCCACCATGACTCTTTATATCAAACTATTCAAAAGTTATAACAGAAAGTAGGAACTATCAAATATGGACCAATCAGATGAAGGGTGAGCAAACTTCTTGGCGTCTAGCGTCGCCACGGTAACACTTTTGAAAGAGAAAAGTAATGCGTGGTGTCGGAGGATGGAGACGCACATTTTGATGTATAACACACCTGGGTGCACGTTACGGTTCGGGCTGAATTAACTGCAGAAGGAATGGCATACATTGCGCCAAAATTACATGATTAATTCAAAATGGCCGACTTCCTGTCCGGTTTCACCAGCGTAGGAACCAAGTGTGGTTGTTCAGGGAGGGACCCTTTAGACCGTAACACCAGTGTAGGAATCTTTCGCCCTTAAACACACATCAACTGTCTGGATTGTTAAATACAATTATAAAACGATTTAATATTTAATAGATATTAAAAACATTAATAACTAGGTATGTCCGATACTTCTTTCTTTTTTACTTTTTTTATTGGGTTTTGCAGAAAAATTATATTAAAACATTTAGTTTTCTTTTAGGAAAAACAACAGAAAAAGATAAGTATTGCAGCAAACCGGAACAATCTATATAAAACTAGAAAACAACCACAATAAAAATAATTAGATAGATAAATAAAAAAATATAAAATAAAACTAGGACAGAAATAGACAATTACAAAAAATAAATAAAGAATTTTAATGGGAATTATTAATTAAATTTTAAATAAAAAAAAAACTGATTTTCTCCAATTTAAGATAATAAAGGGAATCTCTAATCCAGCGGTTTTGCTGATTTACAATTAATTATAATTAATCTTCTGGCTAGCAGGCTAGCAACAGCCAGTACATCCTTTTTATTTATTTATTTACTTATTTTTATTATTTTTTTTACTCTATTTTGTCTGCATGTATATTAATGGTTAATTATATTAATGTTAATTCTTTATTGTGTTCCAGTTTACTCCCTGTTTCAGTTTTATTTTATTTGCATGTACATTAATGTTAATTATATTAATGGTTAATTCTTTCTTGTGTTCCAGTTTACTCTCTGTTTCAGTTTTATTGTATTTAGTCTGCATGTATATTAATGTTAATTATATTAATGGTTAATTCTTTCTTGTGTTCCAGTTTACTCTCTGTTTCAGTTTTATTTTATTTAGTCTGCATGTACATTAATGTTAATAATATTAATGTTTAATTCTTAATTGTGTTCCAGTTTACTCCCTGTTTCAGTTTTATTTTATTTGCATATATATTAATAACTATTAAAGGATTTCTTATCTTATTAATGTTAATTATTCTTGTGTTCCAGTTTACTCCCTGGGCTCCATCGTGGGCGGAGTTTTGCTGCTGCTGCTGCTGGTGGGCGGAGCCATCGGGGTGGGCGTGTTCTGCTGCAGGAGGAGGCGGAGCCAGAGGGCGGGGAAGGAGGCGGTGCCTCTGAGGGCGGTGTAGCCCCGCCCACCTCCCTAACCCCGCCCCCAAAAGGAGGCGGAGCCAGAGGGCGGGGAAGGAGGCAGTGCCTCTGAGGGCGGTGTAGCCCCGCCCCCAAACACCTTAACCCCGCCCCCAAAAGGAGGCGGAGCCAGAGGGCGGGGAAGGAGGCGGTGCCTCTGAGGGCCGTCTAGGCCCCGCCCACCTCCCTAACCCCGCCCCCAACCCCGGGAAGGAAGCCGCCCACCGCCCTCAGAGGCCACGCCCACCGCCCTGGCCCCGCCCCCATCGACGTGACATCATCATTCCTCAGGCCCCGCCCCCCTCAGAGGCCCCGCCCCCTCCGTGACGTCACCATTCCTCAGTCAGACACTGGAATCTTCTTAGTTTCTGTGAAACTGCCCCGAAACTTCCGGACAAACTCACTCATAGAAACTTTAAGAAACTTTAAGAAACTTTAAGCTGCTTCTTCTTCTTCTGTTTTGGGAAAAGGTACTTCTGACTTTATATTTCTTTATACTTTATTTATTTAGATTAACTTGAACCTGCTGTGATCGTGACTTTTATGGTTTTATTATTGTTGGATTATTGTTGGAGTCGCTCTGCGTCAGTTCCTCCTCCCACCACAAGGGGGCGGCACCTAGCAGAAAACTCTATCTATATGAATTAATGTACATATATATATATATATATATACATACATATATATATATATATATATATATATATATATATATATATACATACATATATATATATATATATATATATATATATATATATCTTGGTATTAACCATTAATATATATTAATAATATGCAGACAAACAGCTCCCCCTGGTGGTCGGCGGTGGAACTGTAGCTGCAGGCGGCTGGAAGCTACACTATAAATCATTACGTTGCACATTGTATTTTATTATTCTTTTACTTTTATTGCTTAATTTATTACATTTATGGAGCGTCATTGTTGACGCTGTTGCAGCTATTTTAATTTCTGTGGTGAATGTTTTCATTTCTGCCCCGAACTTAATCCATTTAATGTTTCCAGAATGTTTTTATTCAAGTGAAAATAAAACTGCTGATCAATAAGACTCGTTATTATTCACTCAGACCTGGACCTGGATCCAGATCTGGATTATATCAAAACGTGTGTCTCAATCGGGAATAGTGTGCTATGACTTTTGGTGTTGAAATTCCCATTTTTCCCAAAGTTATTCCCAAAAAACCCCATTCACAGTGAATGGGAAGAGGTAAAAAAAAAGGCAAAAATTCACCTTTTTTCTGAGTCACCTAACTTTCTCATACCTGCACGTAGAAATGTCATTCAAACTTCAAAACGGAGGAAAACTTCTCTTCTCTCCAAAACACCAACCCGTTCCTAAGATTCCCAATTCCTAAGATGTACAGTTTTCAAAATATGAGCACTCAAGCGAGGACTGGAAATCACTTTTTTGTCAAATCTAGAGTGCGGGTGTCGGTTGGTAGAGTGCGAGAAACAGTGAAAAAAATAACCTGAATTTTTATTTGTAACTCGAGCTCACGGCCAAACCGTAAAGAGGAGACAAATAATTTTTGGTCAGAATGTAGACATAGGTGTTGGGATTCATAAAATGTGACTTTGACAGGCGGGGTATGCACAAAATTTAAACGGGGGTGTAGAGCGGCGCGGATACCTGCCTCGGTCTCCATTCACTGTAATGTAATCAAAAGTTTCTTCAAAAGAATCTCACTCTGTCTTCTCACTGAGCTTACTCACTCATTTTAAGGAATATCTGAATAAAATTAAGATTTTCAGAATCTGCCGGGTTCTGTGTCTCTCACAATGTATTTGTTTTTCTGCTACGAGCTACGGTTTTCTCACAAATCAGAGTTATTTGAGAGCTTATCAGAAGCCAAAATCTGGGTTTCTCTCACAGCCAAACCGGAAGGTTCTAAGTCGAGGTTCTTGTTGCCGGGGCAACCAGAGCTCAGCTGCCGACTCATTCAGCCAGAACTGGTCACATGACTCAGTCAGTACAGACTTCATATACTTTAACCCAGGGGTCGGCAACCCAACATGTTTTAGATCCATATTGGACCAAAAACACAAAAAACAAATATGTCTGGAGCCGCAAAAAATGAAGGGTTTATATCAGAATTAGAATGAAGCAACACATGCTGCATGTTTCTATATTAGTTAGAACTGGGGGGAGATTTATTTATTCATTATGCACTTTGGGAAAAAAAGTGGAAATGTTGAGAAAAAAGTCAAAATGTCGAAGAAAAAAGTCGAAATGTCGAGATTAATGTTGAAGTACAATCTCGAGAAAAAAGTTGAAATGTTGAGAAAAAATTTGAAATGTCGAGATTAAAAAGGAAAGGAAAAAGGAAGAAAAAAAGAAAAAAGAAGAAAAAAAAGAAAAAAAGAGAAAAAAAAGAAAAGAAAAAAAGATTAAAAAAAGAAGAAAAAAAAAGTCAAACATTTTGAAAAAGCTCCAGGAGCCACTAGGAGCCGCTAAAGAGCCGCGGGTTGCCACCTGTCGCTTTAACCTGAAAACTGGAGACGCCTAAAAAAAATTCTGGAAAATCTGACCCCTGACCTTTGACCTTAGCCGACCCCAATTATACAATTACAATACAATTTTTGAACTTTTGAATGGTTTGATATAGAGTCATGGTGGTGTCATCGGACTTGGTTTTGAGTCCTTCACCTTTATTGCTGAAAAATTCAGCAATGTACACAAATGGGCAGCAGCCTCTCGTGGCACTCTCCACATTTCTGTAAGGAAATTTTCTAGTTATTGTTATGCAATGATAATAATAAACTTGACTAGACTTGACCCAGACCCAGACCCAGACCTGGATCCAGATCTGGATCCAGACCTGGATCCAGACCCCTGAAACCCCGGAGACCCACAGAATCACGCAGGACTTTAGTTTCTGATTTAGTTTTTTATTACAGTGAATCAAAGTCGTTACAGTTTTACAGTTTTACAGTTCAGGGTCCTTAGACCAGACCCAGACACCAGATCCTGAGACCAGATCCAGACCTGGACCAGACCCAGAGACCAGTTCCAGAGACCAGAACGGTTACAAAGACGCCATCATTGCACTTCAAACCCAGTCCTGGACCGGAGGGTTCAGGTCCAGACCAGGTCCTGGACCAGGTCCAGACCTCCTGCAGGTTCTGACCCGCGACTCCGGGTCTGGCTACGTTAGCGTTGCCGCTAGCAGAGGCTGTAGCTGCATGCTAGTTAGCTCCGTTAGCTTCACAACACTGAGCGCGCTCCGTTGGGCCCCGATCCCTCCCTCCCTCCCCCCCCCGGGTCACATGACCCGTCAGCTGGTTTTTGCTCCGCCCCCCCCCCGGGTCACATGACCCAATCAGGTGCTGGTCCGGTTCTCCTGGGGCCACAGCGCCCCCTTGTTAGCGAGAACCGGTTCCTGGACTAGTCTAGTCTAGTTATCCGTGTTTCCATGGCGACGGAAACGGACGAGAACCAAACGTCCCCCGTAGGAACCGGTTCATGATCACAACAAAACCGTTAATGATTAGAAACAATTCAAACGTCTAAAAGAACAAAAAACTAAACAAAACAAACACAGTTCCGTTACAAATGATTAAAAACATCCGTTTCTAGCTTTAATTATAGTTTTCTTCTCAAGTGCAAAGAATTAATGGACTGGTTTGAACCGGGAACCGTGAACCGGCTTAGAACCGGCTAGGAACCGGTTAGCAACCGGTTTAGAACCGGTTTAGAACCGGCTAATAACCAGCTAGCAACCGGTTAGCAACCGGCTAGCAGCCGGCTAGCAGCGAGCTAGGCTAGGAACCGAACTCCACCGTCTCTTCTGTGATTGGCTTGAACTCGTAGTTCCCTCGGCCGTCCATGTGGAGGTAGAACTGGAACAGAAACCAGAGTCAGTTTAAACCGGTTTACACCAGAAACCAGAGTCAGTTTAAACCGGTTTACACCAGAAACCAGAGTCAGTTTAAACCGGTTTACACCAGAAACCAGAGTCAGTTTAAACCGGTTTACACCAGAAACCAGAGTCAGTTTAAACCGGTTTACACCAGAAACCAGAGTCAGTTTAAACCGGTTTACACCAGAAACCAGAGTCAGTTTAAACCGGTTTACACCAGAAACCAGAGTCAGTTTAAACCGGTTTACATGGGAAAAAGCAAAAATTCACCTTTTTTCTAAGTCACCTAACTTTCTCATACTTATACGTAGAAATGTCATTCAAACTTCAAAACGGAGGAAAACTTCTCTTTTCTCCAAAACACCAACAGTTTTATCCTAAGATGTAAACTTTTCAAAATATGAGCGCACAAGCGAGGACTGGAAATCACTTTTTTGTCAAATCTAGAGTGCGGGTGTTGGTTTCTAGAGTGGGAGAAACAGTAAAAAAACAACCCACATTTGTATTTGTAATTCGAGCTCACGGCCAAACCGTGAAAAGGAGACGAATAATTTTTGGTCAGAATGTAGACATAGGTGTTGGGATTCATAAAATGTGACTTTGACAGGCGGGGTATGCACAAAATTTAAACGGGGAGGACTAGACCGGCGCCAATTCCTGTCTCAGTCTCCATTCACTGTAATGTAATCAAACGTTTTCTTCAAAAGAATCTCACTCTGTCTTCGCACTGACCTTACTCACTCCAGAAACCAGATTCACTCCTGTTTAAACCGGTTTACACCAGAAACCAGAGTCAGTTTAAACCGGTTTACACCAGAAACCAGAGTCACTCCTGTTTAAACCGGTTAGACTTGAAACCAGAGTCAGTTTAAACCGGAAAGACCAGGGTTAGTGGAAAAAGCATTTACACAACGTTTACACCGCGTTTACATCGGTCAGACGGTTTTAAACCGGAGTCACTCCTGTTTAAACCGGTGTTGGGATTTCATGAAATTGTTAAGAGTTCAAGGAGTTTCTAACACTGGTGGGTTTTCTCTTTATATGCAAAGTAACGTCGTATTCAGCAGGACTGCTTTCATCTGGTCACGGAGTCAAACTGTTATGGCTAGAATATTTTAGATGTAGGGGTTAAATAACAAATACACATACCATTTGTTAAGAGGAGACAATGGGGAGAAACAGATGTTTAGCATTGGGGGGTCTGATCTGTGATCTCCTTGTGGTCTGAAAGAATTGAACCTCCGGCCGGAAAACGTTGTGCTTGATAAATTAAAAGCTTGTATTAACTTTTATTCTATTCCACTGGTTTTCTTATGGTTCACCAGACAAACCAACACTGGATCTTTCACCGGTTAAACCTGAACCGGCCATGTGGGGGTAGAACTGCAGACCGGAGAAACTGGGGTTAGTTCCCAGACTGCATTTTATTTTCTTTTATTTTTTTATTTCTCAGGACAATGCACATTGATGAACATATATATATATATATATATATATATATATATATATATATATATATAAATATATATACATATGTAAATGTGCCAGATTGTAGCACAAGGCTAGTTTCCATCTGTAGTCCAATATCGGCAGGTAAGGTGTTAAAGGCAGAAAAGGTAAAAATGCAATAAGAAAAAGAAACACAGAAACAAAGACAAGTACAATTAGTAAAATGAGAGTGATAAAAAAAAGTTAGTAGGTAGTAGACTGACAGGTTAGTTAGTGGCGGGTTAGTTACCAGACTAGTTTAACCAGACTGACGGGTTAGTTAGTGACGGGTTAGTTACCAGAGTTTAACCAGACTAGTTTAACCAGACTGACGGGTTAGTTAGTGACGGGTTAGTTAGTGACGGGTTAGTTACCAGACTAGTTTAACCAGACTGACGGGTTAGTTACCAGACTTTAACCAGACTAGTTACCTCGTGGTGCTTCCAGAGCGACTTCCTGTGGGAGACGGTGAACAAGGTGATGCCGACCTGAAGAAGAAGAAGAAGAAGAATGAGGAGAGAGAGAGACATCTGGGGGGAAATCCTGCAACCTGATTGGTTGTTAACTGTGGTATAATGATCTGATTGGTTGGTAACTGTGCTATAATGATCTGATTGGTTGGTAACTGTGCTATAATGATCTGATTGGTTGTTAACTGTGGTATAATGATCTGATTGGTTGGTAACTGTGGTATAATGATCTGATTGGTTGTTAACTGTGGTATAATGATCTGATTGGTTGTTAACTGTGGTATAATGATCTGATTGGTTGTTAACTGTGGTATAATGATCTGATTGGTTGTTAACTGTGGTATAATGATCTGATTGGTTGTTAACTGTGGTTAACAACTGTGGTATACGCTCATTATATCACTGTGATATAATGAGCGTATACCACGGCCTGGCGGGATGATTTTTTAGCATTTTTGACATTTTGAGAGTGGATTTTTTCAACACGAGCGCTAGCGCCCGTGGGGGGGTTACGGGGGGGGGGGGTCTAGTTCCCTGGGGGGGGGGGGTCTAGACTAGTTCCTGGTTCCCAGGGGGGGTCCAGGTCTTACCGTTCTACAGTGTCCGTAGATGAAGTCCTCCACGTCCACGCTAACCGCGCTCGTACATTCGTCCAGGATGGCGAACTGGGGCTTGTGGTAGAAGAGCCGGGCCATCTGGGGGGAAACGAGGTCACTTCCTGTCTCAGTGAGGTCACTTCCTGTCTCAACCAGGTCACTTCCTGTCTCAACCAGGTCACTTCCTGTCCCAGTGAGGTCACTTCCTGTCTGATCACCGATACTCACCGCCATCCGCTGCTTCTTCCCCCCTGCGTTTGCGCACGCACGCAAAACGCACGCAAAACGCATGCAAAAACGCACGCAAAAACGCACGCAAAAACGCACGCAAAAACGCACGCAAAAACGCACGCAAAAACGCACGCAAAAACGCACGCAAAAACGCACAAAAAAAACGCACGCAAAAACGCATGAACGCACGCAAAAACGCACGCAAAGCGCACGTAAAGCGCACGCAAAAACGCACGCAAAACGCACGTAAAGCGCACGCAAAGACGCACGCAAAAACGCACGAAAGCACGCAAAACGCACACAAAACGCAAGCAAAACACACGCAAAACGCACGCACGTACTCAAAACGCACGCACATACTCAAAACGCACGCAAAACGCACGCAAAAACGCACGCACGTACTCAAAACGCACGCAAAAACGCACGAACGCACGCAAAGACGCAAAGACGCACGCAAAAACGCACGAATGCACGCAAAGACGCACGCAAAGACGCACGCAAAAACGTACGAATGCACGCAAAACGCACGAACGCACGCAAAGCGCACGCAAAGCGCACGCAAAGCGCACGCAAAGCGCACGCAAAAACGCACGAACGCACGCAAAAACGCACGAACGCACGCAAAGACGCACGCAAAAACGCACGAATGCACGCAAAGACGCACGCACAAACGCACGCAAAAACGCACGAACGCACACAAAACGCACGCAAAACGCACGCAAAAACGCACGAACGCACGCAAAGACGCACGAACGCACGCAAAGACGCACGCAAAAACGCACGAATGCACGCAAAGACGCACGCAAAAACGTACGAATGCACGCAAAACGCACGAACGCACGCAAAGCGCACGCAAAAACGCACGAACGCACGCAAAAACGCACGAACGCACGCAAAAACGCACGAACGCACGCAAAGACGCACGCAAAAACGCACGAATGCACGCAAAGACGCACGCACAAACGCACGAACGCACACAAAACGCACGCAAAACACACAAAACGCACGCAAAAACGCACGAACGCACGCACGTACGCAAAAACGCAGGAACACACGCAAAGACGCACGCAAAAACGAGGTCACTTCCTGTCTCAGCCAGGTCACTTCCTGTCATTGATTGATTGATCGGCTGATGATCGATCTACTCACCGCCATCCGCTGCTTCTCCCCCCCGCTCAGCACGTCCATCCAGTCCTGGACGGCGTCCCAGTTCCCCTCCCGGTCCAGGATGTGGCCCAGCTGGACGTTGTCCAGGTACTCCTTCAGGACCTGGACAGGAAGTGGAGGTTAGGGACAGGAAGTGGAGGTTAGGGAAGGAAGTAGAGGTCAGGGGACAGGAAGTGAGGTCAAGGGACAGGAAGTAGAGGTCAGGGGACAGGAAGTGGAGGTTAGGGACAGGAAGTGAGGTCAGGGGACAGGAAGTGGAGGTTAGGGACAGGAAGTGAGGTCAGGGGACAGGAAGTGGAGGTCAGAGGTCAGGGCAGGGCCGGATTTAGCGAGGCCCACTAAGGTGGGTAGACTGAAATGCAGGGTGGGCGACGCTGCCCGCGGCGAAAAGATTTTGGGGGATAAACCCCCGAAATGCTTAGAAAACTCTGCTGTCATCATATCAGTTCATCTGTCTTCTCCACAGTTACTAACCCTAACCCTTCCTGACACTTCCCTCTGCATTTACCCGGGCCTGGTACAGCTGTTCTGCCAATCTTTGATACCTGCAGAGAAATGCTACTTTGTGGTTCTGCCCACGCGCCCAGTGGATTTTCAAAGTTTAATTGCCCCGCCAATCATTTCTTGCACGATGTAAAAAGGATAATATGGGATGTTGAGTATTGGATCCTTCAAAATAAACTACCTATGACATGAATTACATTACACTTTGTGAACATTCTAGCGTTTTATTTGATATTAATTCAGTCATTGGCCTTTATTTAACCAGACAGGTCATTAAGAACATTCTTATTTACAATGACGGCCTGGCAAGAGACAAGGAAGTGGTTTAGGGAGTAAAACACAGAAAAAAACAAAACACAAAAATTGTAGCTCTGCAAAGGTAGAAAAACATTAGCATTTTTGGCAAAGCAGCAAAAAATGGCAGAACACCGGCACAAACAGGACACTGGCTTGGGCCTGTTGAGGCTGCCGTAGCCTACACGGTGTAGGCTACGGTGTAGGCTACGGTGTAGGCTACGGTGTAGGCTACGCGGCGACGCGCACCATTCTGCGTTGGTGTAACGCGGAACCATAAACCAGCCTTCAGTGTGTCTCTGTTCTGAACACCGGGTCCCTCTGCTGAGACACAACTTTTGCGGTATGCGTTCATTGTTGTGTCTAAAAATGATGCGCAGTGCCGACCCAATCAGGAACGGTACAGATATTCTGTGATATTTTTTTATAAATATAAAAAAATAAAATGATAAAAAAATAAAGGATCCCCATAACTTTGTTTGGGTGTGCACAGCCCACCCCTGCCCCCCCCCTAAAACCGGCATCGGGTCAGGGGACAGGAAGTAGAGGTCAGGGGACAGACAGGAAGTGGGGTGTTCCGGTGCCCCCCCAGGTCCCCGCCAGCCCCCGGGTCTGGCAGTCAGAAGGCGCGCCGATTTTTCCCAGTGTCCAGCCGCGGTACTGCAACCAAAAATCCCATGCGGCCCAGAAAGCTTTTTTCCCATAGACCACAATAGTAAAAGAGAAGCCTCTAAAACTGTTCACAGGAACCTCCAGCTGTAATCACCACCAATTACTAATCTTTGTATTCTATATTTTTAAGTCATGGACTTTATATCCGTCAATGTTTTATAACGGCCAGAAAAGTCAAAGAAAAGTCTCTTTCTGGGCGTGACGTCACGGCTGACGTCACAGCCGTGTCCGTGCATTCATGGATGTTTATATTAATATATATTATATAATTATATTATATTAATACATTAATAATATATGTAATGCTATACATGTAATAATATACATTAATTAATATATTATATTAATACATATTATATTAATACTCGCGTCATTGCCCCGGGGCATGATGGGAGGCCCCAGAGCATCATGGGAGGTGACTCAACTGAGCATGCTCTATGGGCCGCTGTATGCGGAAGTAAACCCGGAAGTCAGAGATTTTTTCGGCTTATGCGCTGGCTGAGCAGAATGCATTGAAATGAATGGGCGGCCATTTTTAGTCTCCAATCCAGTTTCTATAATACATCCATGGTCCCCGCCCCTCAGGTGATGCCCCACCACCAACCTGGTCAGAGATCCCCTTCCTCCTCTGCTCCTCCAGGGTGTCGGGGTAAATGACCTGGTCCCTCAGGGAACCCAGAGTCATGTACGGTCTCTGGAACAGAACCAGAACATTTATATTAATATATATTAATATAATTAACACCAGAGTCATGTACGGTCTCTGGAAATAAATATAACATTTATATTAATAATATTAACATAAATAACCCAGAGTCATGTACGGTCTCTGGAAATAAAGAACATTTATATTAATATATATTAATATAATTAACACCAGAGTCATGTACGGTCTCTGGAAATAAATATATAACATTAATATTAATAACATTTATATAAAATAACCCCAGAGTCATGTACGGTCTCTGGAATAAAGAACATTTATATAAATATATATAAATATTATCTATATAAATAATCCCAGAGTCATGTACGGTCTCTAGAAACACAAATATAACATTAATATTAATAACATTAACATAAACCTGGTCCCTCAGGGAACCCAGAGTCATGTACGGTCTCTGGAAATAAATATATAACACTTATATAAATAACATTTATATAAAATAACCCCAGAGTCATGTACGGTCTCTGGAACCAGAACCAGAACATTTATATCAATATATATAAATATTATCTATATAAAGAACATTTATATAATTAACATTAACATAAATAACCCCAGCGTCACGTACGGTCTCTGGAACAGAACCTGTTAACTATTATTATATGAAGTGCTGCATGTACTGCAAGTCCTGTATTCTGTTTTTTTACTTTTTCATACTCTTTTTTTTATCATGCATGTTCGAAATAAAATATTCTAATCAAATCAAATAGAAAACATCTAAGTGAAACATTCTCAACATTATCTGCATTCAAAAGAAAGCTGAAAAAAAGTTTATAGAATTTTAATATATCTGTTTCTCATTCACCTTTATCCAAATATATTTCTAAGCTGTTTAATTGTATTGTGAAGTATCGTAGAACTCAGTTATCAGTTATACTTTATATGGATTGTGCTTAAATGGTTTTCTGAATTATTGTTTTTTATTTTTTATTGTTTTTTTTTTTTTGGAGTTTGTTTGAGTTTGAGTTTATTCACAATACCAGAGTAATAATGTTTTTAGGAGGCAGGAGTTGCTTATAATTCCTTCAGGTTTTTATCACGTCTACTGCACATCTTTTCTTAACCTTTTCCTGTGTAATTTTCTTTATTACGAGTCCAAATAATAATAGTAGTGAGCCGTGTTGGCCCCTAGGTGGAGCTGCTGCACCTGATTGTAATGTTTTAGTCTCTAGAGAACCATGAGGCTAAAGTTCAGACCAGTAACTGGGTTAAAGCTGGTTACAGTTGCAGCAGAACCATTTATTTATCTATTTATCTATGTAAAGGTTTAGTTATCAGGGACAATGCACATTAATAACACATTTAAACAAATGTAAAACCCTGACTCAGCAGGTTCAGGTGTAGGTTTCATACCTGTGGGACGTAGAACAACTTCCCCCGATCCGGTTTGGTCAGCTGACCCCCGAACAGCGGCCACAGCTGGAACAAGAGAAATAACTGTTAGTGAGGCCCACGGCGGAGCTGCGTGGTGTGGCCTAGCGTGGAACTCCGCCGTGGGGCCCACCGTGGAGCTCCGGGGTGAGGCCCACCGTGGAGCTGCGTGGTGGGGACCACGGCGGAGCTGCGCGTTAAAGGGGTTAAGAACCAGTTAACGCGGGTTAAAGGGGCCCCAAGAACCAGTCCAGGACCTGCAGGTTCCTACCTCCCCCAGGACTCTGAACAGGGAACTTTTCCCACAGCCGTTGGGTCCACAGACCAGGACGTTGGTGCCGGACCGGACCTGAGGGAGAGAGGGAACCAGTTACTACAACAGGAACCAGAGGAACCAGTTACTACAACAGGAACCAGAGGAACCAGAGGAACCAGTTACTACTGCAGGAACCAGAGGAACCAGAGGAACCAGTTACTACTGCAGGAACCAGAGGAACCAGAGGAACCAGAGGAACCAGTTACTACTGCAGGAACCAGAGGAACCAGAGGAACCAGAGGAACCAGTTACTACTGCAGGAACCACGTCTGAGTCCAGATTCCCTCCATACTCAGTTTCCTCTAAACTTGTAACCAGTTGTGAACAATTAATTGATTAAGGTTAAGGGGTCTCACCTCGAAGCTCAGGTTATTGATTGTGATAAAGGTGATCAGGTTATTGATCAGGGTCTCACCTCGAAGCTCAGGTTATTGATTGTGATAAAGGTGATCAGGTTATTGATTAGGGTCTCACCTCGAAGCTCAGGTCCCGGATCAGAACGTCTCCGTTGGGCGTCGTCAGCGGCGTGTGATCAAACCTGCAACACAAGAATCAGGAACAACTTTAACCATGATGTCATCATGATGTCATCATGACATCATCACCGTTACTGAAGACGTTTCCTTTATCCATAACTTCATCTGACATCATTTATGTTACTGACATCATAAATGACATCATTCCTGTCATGATGACATCATCAATGACATCATTTTCATCATGGATGAGTCTCCTTCATGGATGTGATTCTGGTTATTGACGATGTTCCAGTTATTGACGACCTACTTGATGATGTTGTCCCGGTTGTTGACGAGGCCACTTCCTGGAACCAGAGAGGTCTTTTCTGCTGAGGATTCTGGAGGAACAAGTTAGAGATCAATCAGATCTGCTGGGACAAAAGTCGAAATTTGAGAAAAAAGTCGATTTGGAGAAAAAAGTCAAAATTTTGAGAAAAAAAGTCAAAATTTTGAGAAAAAATGTCGAAATTTTGAGAAAAAAAATCGAGAAAAGACGAAATTTTGAGAAAAAAAGTCGAAATTCTGAGAAAAAAGTCAAAATTTTGAGAAAAAATGTCAACATTTTGAAAAAAAAGTTGAGATTTTGACAAAAAAATTGAGAAAAAAAGACGAAATTTTGAGAAAAAAGTCGAAATTCTGAGAAAAAAGTCGAAATTCTGAGAAAAAAGTCGAAATTTTGAGAAAAAAGTCGAAATTCTGAGAAAAAAGTCGAAATTCTGAGAAAAAAGTCGAAATTTGGAGAAAAAAGTAGAAATTTGGAGAAAAAAGTGGAAATTTTGAGAAAAAAATTGAGATTTTGATAAAAAAGTTGAGATTTTGAGAAAAAAAGTTGAGATTTTGAGAAAAAAGTTGAGATTTTGAGAAAAAAGTTGAGAAAAAAGTCAAAATTTTGGGAAAAAAATCGAAATTTTGAGAAAAAAGTTGAGATTTTGAGAAAAGAGCTGAGAAAAAAGTGTAAATTTTGAGAAAATCCCCCCTCGTACCTCGGTCCTGCTGGGACACCATGGTCCTCTCGTACTTCCCGGCGTTCAGCTCGTCCAGAACCAGCATGAGCTCCGTGATCCGAGCCGTGAACCTGCAGGACAAACAGAGGACTGAGCTGCAGGGGAACCAGGACTTTATCGATTATGGTCTGGCCCAGTCGTGGCATGACCGTTAGGAATGGGTGATATTTTACCGTTCACCATAAACCGTCAAAACATTTCCCCACGGTAAGAATTTGTATCTCACGGTAAAAATGATAAATTCCCCTTGATGACGTTTTTGTGTAAAACTGATTTATGGTTCTGCGTTAAATCCACGCACAACGTACGTGAAGGAAGGAAGGAAGGAAGGAAGGAAGGAAGGAAGGAAGGAAGGAAGGAAGGAAGGAAGGAAGGAAGGAAGGAAGGAAGGAAGGAAGGAAGGAAGAAAGAAAGAAAGAAAGAAAGAAAGAAAGAAAGAAAGAAAGAAAGAAAGAAAGAAAGAAAGAAAGAAAGAAAGAAAGAAAGAAAGAAAAATTCCTGTTGAGTCATTCCAGTTTTGCAGTACAGACTCATTTAATTGTTTTTTATCAATTCAATGTAATTGGTGTAGTTTAGTATTTAGTCTCTTTTAGAGCAGTGATTTGTCTCCAAAGACTGAATGTGGAGATAGATTTATAGTTACAAAGATGGAATATTTGTCCTATTTCTAGTTAAAATGTCTTATTTTTAGTCAAAAAAATCTCATTACACTTAAAACAAGACTCATCACTGGAAGGACTGTTTGGTGTTTTGGAGAGAGAAGAGAAGTTTTCCTCCGTTTTGAAGTTTGAATGACATTTCTACGTGCAAGTATGAGAAAGTTAGATAACTCAGAATAAAGGTGAATTTTGTTTTTTTACCTCCTCCCATCCACAGTGTGACATTCTGCGCCACACACATACATGGGAAAATCTCCCCATTAGTTTGGAAATCTGGAAATGTTTTTGCACTTCTTGCAAAACCTATTTGTGCGATTGCTCTGAAAATCCACAGGACTGTAGTTAAATTCAGGGCCTGAATTTTCGCGCAACGCGGAGGAGAAAAAAGAGGAAAAAAAGACAAAAAAGGGGAAAAAAGAGAAAGAGAAAAAAGAGGAAAAAAGGCGAAGAAAGACAAAAAAGAGAAGGAGAAAAAAAGAGGAAAAAAGGCGAAAATAAGTGAAAAAAGAGGAAAAAAAGGCAAAAAAGGGGAAAAAATGAGAAAAAAAGAGGAAAAGGAGAAAAAAAGAGGAAAAGAAGGCGAAAAAAAAGATTTTAAAAAAGGAGAAAAAAAAGGTGAAAAAAGCGAATAAAAGGCAAAAAAGAGAAAAGCAACGAAAAAAGTCATACCACTCGATTCGCACTTAACGCGCACGTTTCTACATTTTTACTTTTCGTGTTTTCTCAAAGCTGCGGGACTAGTTACGCGCCGAAGTTTGTACGGAAGAATAAATAATAAGCCTGAGCAGAGGCCAGAGCTCTGGAGGAGGCGTGGCCTCTGGGGGGGCGTGGCCTCTGGAGGCGTGGCCTCTGGCGCGGCCGTGGCCTCTGGGGGGCGTGGCCTCTGGGGGGCGTGGCCTCTGGCGCGGCCGTGGCACTAACTAGAAAAATGATCTGGTCCTGGTCTTTACTCACCCGGACAGGCGGGTCATCTCCCGGCCGGGGGGGGACCTGGACTCTACGGGGACCTGGACCAGGACCTGGTCTCTACTGGGGGGGACCCAGACCTGGACCAGGACCCAGACCTGGACCTGACCCGGTCTCTACTCACCCGGACAGCCGGGTCATCTCTCTTCCAGCCAGCACGATCCTCCCCAGAGCCTGAGACATCCGGAGCAGCATCCGCCCACTCTGGTAGTAGTCCTGGTAGGAGACAGACACGTTAGTTCTGGTTCTGGACCAGGTCCACCAGGGTTCCTGGGGGGTCCCTGAGCAGCAGGTTCTCACCTCCAGCAGCTCCGAGTGGCTGCTCGTCAGGTGTCGGGGATGGTTCAGGTCCAGGAAGGGCCGGGAGACCACCAGGTAGCCCACCACGGTGGCCAGGTCTGGAAGAGGAGGAGAACCGGTCTAGGGTTAGACCAGAACCACATACAAGACCCCCCAACCCTGATCTACCCATTGATGAAGCATTGTGACAGCACGTGGCCCCTGCAGGGACAACGACGCCTTGCAGATTGCCCCTCATACCCCCGATTGACGCATTGTCATGCAAGTTCCAGCTTCCTACCCCCCCTGCAGAGACGACACCTTGAAAGTTTCCTCAAACACACTTGGAACACTAGAGCACCCCATGGGCTGATTTGGAACTTAGTGACAGTCATGCTAAATGCCCAGTGGGGACATTTGGCCACAGATCACATCCAACTGTAAATTACTGTTCGTCTGTGACATTGTCACGCAAGTTCCGGCGTCTTGAATCCCTGCCGAGATGGCACCCTAGAAGTAGCTTTGACTTCCAGCTCCTGCAGAGACGAGGACTCAATACCATATATGGACTTCCTGACTCAGGGGGCAGTCCCGAATTGGAAGATCACAGGCTTCTTGTATAAAAACCCTGTTGTAAAATCTCTCGGGGTCGGCATTTCAAGTAGGCATGGGGCGATATACGATATTATCGTATATCGCGATAAAAAACGGCCGCGATAACGTTATCGTGGGGTACTGTAATTATCGCCAATTTTTTTTTTAGTTTTTTTTTTGGTCACACAAGGCTACCAGCCAGGTAGAAGCCAGTGTTATTTTTTTCATGTATTTTATTAATATTATTTATTATTATTATTTATTTAATATTTTTTCAGAGAGTAGTACAATCCGTGTGCATTTGACTACTGTGGCACTTTATTTTCACTCAATCTTTGTGTTGGCCATGCAGCTTTTGTTTGGTATACTACAGAGCAGTGCCTTTATTTTATTATTTTTCCAGAGAGCCGTACTAAGTAGCAGGCAGCCAGCCACTGTTAAAGTTTCAGAGAGTAATACAATCAGTGTGCATTTGGCTCTACACCGTCACTTTATTTCTATTTGTCACTTATTTCTTTTGACTCTCAGGGAAGTATTTTCTTACATAAAAAGAAAGTTCAAATAAGTACCGGTACTATAGTTTACACTTTGTAATGCATAACATTTACAGTACACTATTTGTTCTCTACCTCAAGTGTCACTGTGTTGAGAAGGATGTTATGAAGGAACCAGTGGATCCACGGTTAGTGTTTTTCCTTGCATTTTAAGAATTTTATAAGCGACACGCTAATATCGTGATAATATCGTAATCGTGATATTTTTGTCCACTAATATCGTGATATTAAATTTTCATATCGTCCCATGCCTAATTTCAACCAGACTCTGGTCTGTGTAGATCCGCTCACCACCGGCTGAATAAAACTCACTCTACCACGAGCGGACTTATGAACTGATTTTGATAAATTCCTCAACACCATCTTAACCAATGAATCAACGCCATCATTGTTGTGATGGATGTCATAATCGATGACATCATTGCTGTTACTGATAATGTCTCCTTCATTGATGACTTCATTTCTGTCATGGATGACATCATCAATGACATCATTGTTGTCATGACGACGTCTCCTTCACTGATGTGATTCCTGATCCACCAAACTCCTCACAAACTGAACACCAGCAGGGTTTCTGACAGAACCAGGTCTGGCCTGGTCTGGTCCAGGAGGACCTGCTGGTCCCCCAGAGACCTGGAACAGGACCAGGACCTGGACCTGGACCAGGACCAGGACCCCCAAACCCCCCCCTTCGTGGTCTGGATAGTCCTGGATCCACCAGGACCCCCAACTTCTACTCACACTTGGCGATCATGCTGTCGATGAATCCCATGGAGAATCTGAAGAAGATGAAGTTGTGGAGGTGGTCCACCTGGGGGGACAGAAACCACATCAGACCTGGGTTAAACAAGACCTGAATCCTACTGGGACCAGGAGAACCATCCAGGACCTGCAGGATCCTGGTCCAGGTCCAGTTCTGCAGGGACCGGCTGGACATCATCACTAGAACATCAGGAGTTCCCTCACCAGTTTCTTGAACGTGGCGTAAATGGTTTGTTTCTCTCTCCGGTTCCCGTTGTAGAAG